>NC_136261.1:343430641-343716547 GCF_964187855.1 Myxine glutinosa
AATGGTGTGTTTCTTCTTCTTTCAACAATAAAGACTTATAGCTTCGCGACCGTACACCCAATCATCGTGAAATTTTGCACACCTGTTCCGCTTGATGAGAGCTACACTGGGCTAAAAATTCAAGTCGATACGTGCAGTGGTTCAAGAGTTACAAGCTTTTTAAAATTTAACTTCCATTATTTATTGCGGCCAAACCATGTGACTTATCAAAACGTCTCAAGTAACGTTGAAACATACCACCATGAGAAACATTTGTGTAAAGTTTCCACTCGATATCTCTACAAATTATGGAGGTGATTCCATTTCTAGTTTGAGCTTTAAAATGTCATAACTCTGAAACCATGTGTCGGATGAGGTCGTGCTCGCTGACTCTTTTGTTCGTCATGGGTATGCGAATACGCATGCCAAGTTTGGGCTCGATCCGTTCAGCCGTTGCGGAGAAAAAGGGTTTTTTTGTGTTTTTTCACGAAAAACAAGATGGCGTTCGAACCATGTGACGTATGACTTCGAAATTTTTTGAAAACTGAGGTTTTTTTAACGAAGCATCTGGGAAAAAAATGCCATTTTCGGGGGAGAAAATTTTTTGTTTGACGAATTCTAACCTCTTAACGTTAGCATTTTTAATATACTCGATACACATGTCTTTTGTTCCCATTGAAGAGTTCTTTAGAATGAGCCATTCCTCAAATTTTTCCATTGAGCCGTTTCGGAGATACAGAGGGGCAAAGTTGAATTTGTTTTACAAGATGGCGCCCACACCACGTGACCTATGACGTCATAATTAGCATGAAAAAATTATAGGAGCCGACACGATCATTTGCTGAAAATTTCCTGTCAATCCGACCAGCGGTTGCTGAGAACATTAATTATGAAGTTTTCGGAGGTGCAAAATAGGGCAGAAGAATAATAAGAAAAACTCTAGCAGTAATAATAGGTTACTCTCCATTTCATGGAGAGTAAACCTAATTAGAGGTGCATTAGATTGTGAATCAAATGAAGACGGGTGAAACAAACTCCGATTGAACTTTTTTGCAATTGTTTTATGCAAACTTCCGCATCCGGTCGATGGCGGCCTCCATTGCGTGATTTGGTTTTAGAAATATTTTTTCAAATGCTCGAATCTCATTGGTTCCGGTGTTCGGTGATGATTTTCGTTGAAGATAACGAGGTTGGTCTTAACGTATTTTAATTACAAATTAGAGGTGCATTAGATTGTGAATCAAACAAAGACGGGTGAAACAAACTCCTATTGAACTTATTCGCAATTGTTTTATGCATTCAAATGCTCGAATCTCATTGGTTCCGGTGTTTGGTGACGATTTTCGTTGAAGATAACGAGGTTGGTCTTAACGTATTTTAATTACAAATTAGAGGTGCATTAGATTGTGAATCAAACAAAGACGGGTGAAACAAACTCCTATTGAACTTTTTCGCAATTGTTTTATGCATTCAAATGCTCGAATCTCATTGGTTCCGGTGTTTGGTGACGATTTTCGTTGAAGATAACGAGGTTGGTCTTAAAGTATTTTAATTACAAATTAGAGGTGCATCAGATGGTGAATCAAACAAAGATGGGTGAAACAAACTCCTATTGAACTTTTTCGCAATTGTTTTATGCAAACTTCCGCATCCAGTCGATGGCGGCCTCCATTGTGTGATTTGGTTTTCGAAATATTTTTTCAAATGCTCGAATCTCATTGGTTGCGGTATTTTGTGATGCTTTTCGTTGAAGATAACCAGGCCCGTGCGGGCCGAGGTAGGTCTTAAAGTATTTTAATTTTAAATTAGAGGTGTTAAGATTGTGAATCAAACAACGACGGGTGAAACTCCTATTGAACGTTTTTCAATTTGTTATGCATACTTCCGCATCCACAAGATGGCGGCCTCCATTGCGCTTCAGAATTCTCAAGCCAAGGGATACAGCATAATCTGGTTTTCGACATAATACGTACGCGTTTATTGACAACACCGGCTTCGCCGGCTATGATATGGAGCAGAGAAATTAATAATTTTGTCAAAACGTCAAAGGTCAGCATCACATAATATCATCAATTTTCATCTGATTGACCTGGAATTTTAAGAATTTGCATGTTGGGTCACTGAATTGGTTCAACAATCAAAAGCTTGATAGAAACCAATTGGTTTTTTTTTCGATCAAAAGGTAAAATGTCAGCATCACAAAAAGTCATCAATTTTCATCCAATTGACCTGAAATTCAAGAATTTGCATATTGGATCATTGAATTCATTCACCAATCAAAAGCTAGAAGCTGATTGTTTTTTTTGTTTCGATCAAAAAGTCAAAGGTCAAGGTTGCATAAAATCGTAAATTTTCATCTGATTGACCTGAAATTTTAGGAATTTGCATCTTGGGTCAGTAAATGGGTTCACCAATAAAAAGCTAGTAGCTGATTGTTTTTTTTTTTCGATCAATGGGTGATCAAAAATTATATATATATATATATATATATATATATATATATATATATATATATATATATATATATATATATATATATATATATATATATAAATAAATAATTTTGTTAGATTAAAGTGATTGCGATTATCCACTGCTCAGAAAATGGGTAGAGGCTACCAACAAATTTAACTAACCTCGACTCCACCAATATAAAACTCGATGCTATTCATCGAATACTTACCCTGCACAATCAACTTAGTGCGAGCCAACTCTTTTGTTTTTGAAGGTTTTTTTTTATTCAATATGGTTGCCAGACCACGTGAGCGATGACATCATAAATTTATATTCTCTAATATAATTTTTGCATAGATCACGCTCAATAAATTTCAAATTGATCAGAATAAGAGTTGTCACTGTCAAAATATGACATCATAATTATGGCACAAAATGACGTAATCATTAAAAACACTTATTCTCCATTTAGAGTTCTTTACAATGAGCGATGTTTCAATTTTTTCCATGGAGCGGTTTCAGAGATATAGAGGTGCAATATTTTTTGTTTTTTTTCCAAGATGGCGCATTCACCACGTGATATATGACATCATAATAATTATCATTAAAATATTCTACAGCAAGAGGTGCTCCTGTGGTGAAAATTTTGTGTCCATTAGACCAACAATTGCATGGGGGAAATAAATTTATATTCATCCGATGAAGCGTTATACTTGTCGAATTATGATGTCATAAAGAAGGCACCAATGACATCATTAACATATCTTATTCCACATGGGGACTACTTGTCTTCAGTTTTTCAATTTTTTTTGTTTCAATTTTTTCTAAAAATTTCAAATAATTCACCATGTTTAAATTTTTTCCATGGAGCAGTTTCAGAGATATAGAGGTGCGAAGTTTTTCCAAGATGGTGCCCGTACCACGTGATCTATAACATCATATTTATCACTAAAATTTTACTGGAGGACTCTCTCCTATGGTGAAAATTTCGTGTCAATCGGACCAACAGTTGCAGAGAAAAAAAATTCAAACTGATTGGATCAAGCGTTATACTGTCGAATTATGACGTCATAATGAAGGTACCATAAAAACATTGCTTCAAAAAGGGAACCATGATGATTGTCATGGAGCCCGCAAGGCTAACCCTCGTTCTAAGTAGGGAAAATGGCCTTAGAAAGGGCTGTGTGTGCGTGTGATAATGAAGGTACCGATGACATCATCAGTAACATATCTTGATCCTCATGGGGAGTATTTCGGAAAATGAGGCATTATTCAAAAAAAAAAAATTATATTGAGCGATTTCGGAGATATGGAGTGCAACGTTTTTCCAAGATGGCGTCCGTACCACGTGACCTATGACGTCAAAATTATGAATGAAAATTTTTCTGCAGGCAGAGGCACTCCAACTACAGGTGAAGTTGCCAAGAAATGAATTTTTAAAATGCAGACACACATGGACGCACATTACGCATATGAACATACGCATGTATGTCACACATACGCAACCGATTACCTAACCCTGACATTTCATTTTTGGTCCATGACATAGGCTTGAGGAAGTTTGTGGGCCACAAATGAAACATCACCTAATCTGTGTACTGCTATTTCTTCCCTCTTTCAGATTTGCGGAGTAGATCTTTGTAAAAAAAAAAAAAAATTGGTTGGCTATGCTTTTCCTCATTTTCTCAACCATATAATACATGCACACACATGCATGTACACACACACACACACACACACACACACACACACACACCTTTAATTCCTCTTTAATAATGGCTTTTTGTCGATGTGTTTTTCTCTTCACCCCCACTTTATTGAATCAGACCAGCAATCCGCTACACAAGTCGTCATCATCCCTCAAAGCCGAAGGAATTCCAGGAGCAGGAAGAAACAAATCCTGATGCAGAACACACTTGTGATTTGAATTTAAAATCAGATCTTGACCCTCCTCTTAGCCCTGTAATACAAGCAAGTAAAACATCTTCAAATAATGTTGATTTTCTTATGAAGTTTGAAGAAGATGAAAAGCAGAGCTCTAGCTCTGGTCGTTCACTAAATCATGCTTCATCCATCGAATCCTTGCCAACTGCATCAAAAAATGAGCCAACTTATGTCTCATCTCAGCCTTCAACCCAAACATTACTAGAACTCATACCTCAGTCCGATTCTCTTCGACCAGCTTCTTTACGTCCAGTTTCACAATATTGCCCAACACTCATTCCTGTTTCACCGACCCCAACCGTTTCTTCAGATCTCCCTTCTGCCTCTTCATCTATTTCCAAGGTCATACCTGATTCTTTACTTTCTTCACCGCCTTCTACTTTTTGTTATGGCCAGTCTTCATTCTCGACATCTCCTCCTTCTCCATCCCTTTCCGTTGCTAGATCATCTGGCAATATTCCTTTATCTTTATCGTCTCACACAATCACCACCACTTCACCATCCACTTCTTTAGCCCATTCTTTACAATGCTCAAAAGCTGCTCCTTTTCTCACACCAGCTATTCCTCGTCGCCCTCCACTGTCAGTTATCATCTCTCGTTGTACTGGAGAAACTGTGGCGAGCTGTTTGAACAATAATGACATGTAAATGAGAGGGTTTGGTCTGGAGGAATCATGAAGATGGAGCAGGTATTTGTGATTGAAATGTGTTGCTGAAAATATGCACCAGAAAATAAGTCTTTGGGTCTTGTGGTTGCTGAAAAAACCAGTTGAAAACTGAAAAAAAAAACTTGCTGAAAAAAAAAAAAATGCTGAAAATATGATCGGAATGATTTGTTTTTGTTTGTTTAAATATTTGTTTTTTATTTTCAATCATTTCAATTACAATCAAAAGTGCATTCATTATGTTGATTTTATTCAAATTTGATTAGGTTGTTTTTCAAATGTATTATTACCTTCGCAAAAGCGGAAGGTTATGTTTTGATCGCTGTGTATTTATTTGTATGTCTGTGTGTGTGTGTGTGTGTGTATGTTATTCGCATAACTCAAAAAGTATTCAACCGGATTGCATGAAATTTGGTGGGATGATTGGTTATTATACGGGACACATTTGATTAGATTTTGGGAGCAATCGGGTCAAAGGTCAAGGTCACGAAAAGGTCAAAATCGTATTTTTATTTGTCATAACTCGGTCAATTCTTATCCGATTTGCATGAAATCAGCACCAAACTGTTCACTGTTCTGTTCCCTACACTCCCATGCCAAGTACAGAACAGTAGCTGCGGCGAAGGTATGCGCTCTACCGAGTGCCCGTTCTAGTTATTAATGTATTAATGTAATATTAATGTTATAATTTAATTTTATCTTCTTGAGATGAATGTAAATGCTTTGTCTTTTTGGGGACTAAATTACAATTACAATGTTGCTATTTTGATTGGTTTGAGGCAGGGAAGTGCACTCAGCCCACTTATTTTCATTGTGGTGATAGAACTGGATAGCAGGAAGGTCACCATGGAAGACATCCTCAAGAAGCCACTGTATGCAGTCCTTCTGGCGATAGTATCAGAGAGGCAGCAGGAAGGACTGGGGGAGTGGAAGTAGAAGTTTGAGAAGTATGGACCGAAGATGGGGGTGATGGAAGAAAAAAAGAAGATAGTGGTATTGTGGGTCGGATAGTAGAGAGACGAATTGAACATCAAGTGAGAGGGGAAGGAGATAAGGCATGTGCACCTACAGGGTGAGTCATAAGTCCCAGAACACGGTTTTAGCTGCTTATACAAGATGATTTGTTTATACCATGTATTTATCCTTTCTTGTATACTAGGTCGAGGCTCGTGTAAGAGCTAACACATAGAACATATAATAAAGGGAGCAGGAGACAAGAGGGGGAGAGAGAGAGGGAAGCACAACAACAGTAAAGAACAGGGACATCGGAAGATCTGTGGAAGGGAGAGGGTTGGGGCAGAGTACACGGGATAAACAAATGGACACTACGAGGACTTTCAGGAAAGAAATTGTAATTTGAAGGAGGTGGATTTGTGGTGTATTAACGGGGGTAGAAAAGATCAAGGTTTTGGATGGGGGAAGATAAGAGATAGTGGTGGACAGCTGTTTTGAAAACCTGGAGGGAGGAGTAGGATTGAAGGGAGTGTGGGAGTTTATTTCAGAGGCGGGAGAAATGAGGAATGAAAGAGTGAAGGTGAATAGAGAGTCTTGATTTTGGCAGTTTCACCAGAAGAGGGTTGCAGGCAGATTTTGGGCGTCCTGCAGGAATTTTGGGGGACAGAGCACAGACAGAGCTGGTATAGGCCGGAGAGGAGTCGGTGGAAGACAGAAAGACCACCAACCTGCCTGCGGTGAGAGATTGAAAGACCCTCAGAATCAGAAAAAGCACAGGGCCCAGAACACTGCCTTGAGGAACTCCAGCCTGAACAGGGAGGGGAGATGAGAGAATTCCATTTAGGGACACACGTTGACTATGACAGGAGAGGAAGTTTGTGAGCCAAGCGTGGAAATTTCCATGGATACCATAAAAGGAGAGTTTTGTGAGCAGGGCTGGGTGCCAGACTGTATTGAAGGCACGAGATATGTCAAGGGAGACTGTCAGTGTCACCATCTCCAGTTTTTTTTTTTTTTTTTTCAGATAATAGAAATAATACATTAAATTAAACCAAGATGGCAGACACCAGTCCATTTGCAGTGGAAGAGAGGCTGGTAGCAGTAGTGTGGTACTAAGAGAGGAGAAACAGAAAGAAGACGATGAAATAGGTTCAAAAAGACTTCAAGGAGCGTTTTGGGAAGCCAGTGCCATCAAAATGAAAAACGTTCATCTTTGGAGAAACAGACATTTCAGACGAAGTGTACTCGACAGCAAGCGCAGCGGATGATCAAAAATTAGTGATTTGGGAATTCAAAACATTAAAACATCCATTCTCACATATCTGATAAAATCATTAATGAAACGTTCTGCAGAGTTGGGTGTTTCATATTCATCGTTTCATATGAAACCATATAAACCAACTGTCATTTGTGAATTGTCAGATGCAGATCATGAAAACAGGTTGGCACCTTGTGACAGACTGCTGCAGCACTTCAATACAATTCCTAAAATATCAAAGGTTATGTTTAGTGACGAGTGTTCTGTTTCCCTCAGTTCATCTCCATGCAATGGTTACTTTTGAAGTGATGCTAATCCTCATTATGTTGAAGTGCAAGACCATCCACCACATGTTATGGTTTGGCGGCGTTATCTGCCCACCCCCTCATTGGTCCTTACGTTTTTGATGCGTCGGTCAACCAGCAGTCATATCAGCATATGTTGGAGAATTACCTCACACCTGAACTTGAACGACGTGGACTATCCCATGAGATATATTTCCAGCAGGACGGGGCACCTGCGCATCATGCATGTGTAGTACGAAATTACCTCAATCAAATTTTTCCGAACCGTTGGATTGGAAGGTCTTCGCCAACACTTCTGTGGCCACTGCGCAGTCCTGAGATAACACACCTATGACAATGCTCCGTCAGAGTACGTCAAAGCTAAGGTTGCATAACATTGCATGACATCTGTTGATGAACTGAAAGAATGCATTCAGGAAGCATTTGGCACCATAACACATGGTATTTTTCATTGGTTTTCACACCGGACGTGGAGAAAAAATATCTTCTGCCGTGACAACTTCAGACATCACATGGATGCACTCAATGTCTAAGGAGGTATTGTAATTGTTGTATTACTGTCATGTGTTATTACTCCTGGGGCTTATGACTCACCCTGGTAGATGGTATAAAAAAATATTGTATAAGCAGCTAAAACCGTGTCCAGGGATGGAGGAAGACAGTCTTTTGAAGAGAACAGATGTGCTGAAAGAGCAAGGCAGGAGAAAAAGGGGGTAGACTGCAGATGACATAAGAGAGTTATGGGGAGTGGAGAGATGGCTGGTAATAGAAGGCAGTGGAGGAGTGTTATAGAAAGAGCAGAGCAGTAGCTCAGTGCCAGTCAGCCTTACCCCAAATAAAGAGATTGCGATGAGGAACATATTTTGATTGGGATCTTTGTGAAAGGGAGGGGAGAATACTATGAAAGATGTGATGGGCACACACCCACCACTTTGTGATGGACACACCCCTCCCCTGATGGACACGCAGCCCACTTGAGTAATATCTTTTGTATTTCAATTTTTTTTTCAATACATGCAGCTGTTTCAAAAATTGCAGCCAACTCTATTTTGTTTTTCAAAATAAACAGGTTGACAGAGCCCTTTTTTTTTTTATCAGACATATCATTGAATTTTTTTAATGACACGGACTCGTCTGCAATGGAAGAGGAATACTTTTCAAGTTTGGTTTACTCATCCAATTCAAAACGTGCAGTGAGCTTACTTCAGCACTGGGTAAGATTACTCGACCGGTATTACAAATAGAATTAAAATATTTAGTGGGAAAGAGCATATTTGAATGTTTTGTGTGCAGATAAGTGGATGAACTTTTAGCTACCTACTCGTGCCCTCTGCCCCCCCCCCCCCCCAAAACAAACAACGTGTGCAAATAGGTGTCACCAATCACGACTCCTAAAATCCTGGATCCACCCCTGATCTGGTATAACAATTTATGCTTTTATTAAAATAACACAAATCTCACATTACAACCCGCTTCAAGTCAGAATCCTCTATCGAGCACATATATGAGCATACCTCTGAATGAGCATACCTCTGCCAGGCTGAACATGCTTGGAAGCCTCGGTGGTGCACTTTTTTGTTTACACTGTCGCTGATGAATCACCAACAAGTGATGAAACTGGTCTGGCCGTTGACGGACCATGTAGCATTGGGATTCTCATTTATTTGCTACTTGTGAAAGTCTGCAACTGTGGAGGAAACAAGGTAGGATTTGAAGCAGCAAAGGGCTTACCTTGGGTAGCGTTTCTTTGTTGCTTTCTGCAGCTTTATTTCGCTGGAAGAGCATGGGGGGTTATTTATATAAATCCTAGCCATGTGGGGTAATTGATTAGGTGAGAGCTGATGGGTTATTCCTTCCAATTATGTGTGAGAGACATGATTGGGTCTTGTTATTTGTATGTGTGTATGTACACTGTATAGGGTGCTTAAAAAAAAATGTTAACACTTATATGGAACTATCGTTTTTAATAGAAAAGAATGGATAATACACTGGAACAAGATAACAAATGTATGTTAATAGCTTCAAAAAGTCAGAGTCTCCACTTTTTCGCCATCATTGTCAACACATGCCTGGAATTTTCGCCAGGTGGTCTCCAGAACCTGGAGGCACATTTATTGTGGTATTGTTGCAAATATACGAGGTCAGACAATAAACTTCCAGGATTAAAGTAATATAAAATGTTATTGTAAACATACCAATTAGATCAAGAAAAATAAATTATTCGTTTCTCATCTGGCCTTTAAAAAAAATATATAGGAGGGGTGCCTTATTATTTGATATCTTCCAAGATGGCCACCACATGGTGAAGTCTGGCAGACCAGACTAGAATGACCACCAACATACATTCCATATTCCATTAAAAAGGACAGTGGTCATATACTCAATACGTCAACATTTAATGGTGGTCGTTCATGTGCAGCCTGTGGCTGCTGGTAGCACCATTCTCTGGAAGCAGAGCTGTGCGGCTGGTACAGAGTCCCCAGTTACCTGTCTTATGGTACTCATTTTGCCAACCTCAGAAGGATGACAGGCTGAGTCAACCCACCTGGTGTAATTCAACAGAATGACAATACAATGTCACATGCTGGAGGATATGGTATTTATTTATTTGGCATGGGGGTGGTGTACTTTCAATGTAGCTCTCCTTGTTTTCTTTCTTGTCTGTTTGTCCAGGCGATATCTCAGCCATCATATTTATTTTACTATTCTTTTTTAGTTATTTTAATTACACAATTAATCAATCAATTATTGAACACCACTCACTCCCAATTCCATCTCCATGTATTGCCCCATGGAGCTTGGAAGCTGAAATTTGGGCACAATAGTGAGCAAGTGCTTTTGCAAAAACGCGATTTTTTTTGATTAATTAATTGATTAATTACTTATGGCCTTAAATGGCCTTAAAACGATCATTCATTCATTCATTCAATTGATTAATTGCTTGATTATTATCAATTTATTAAGTACTTATTTATTTTCTTTCTCATCTGCGAAATATCTCTGGCACCTTTTGAGCTAGGAAACTGATACCTGGACATGACAGTGACCAAGTGATTTGGCTATAAAGTTTATTTTTGATTTATTGATTAATCAATTAATTATTATATTAATCAATTGATCTAACGATTAATTAATTTTAAAAAGTTAGATTTGGATGGTGGTTTATAGCCAGGGCCCTTAGGGATATTTTGGTTCAAATTCTTCCAAAAGCATCAAATTTGGCGCAGATGTTGCCCATGCCATACTCTTTCGATTTTTGACGGGCGCCAAGGGCGGTATGATCCGGGGACCATACCGGTCCATCCCGCCATGTCACCTGACCTATGACGTCATAATTCGGATATGCATCCAATCACATGGCGTACTATAAGTGGTCAAAGTTCAAAATGAATCGATCGAAAAATGAAGGCAGGGATCCATTTTTAAGGTTTTCATAAAATCCAATATGGCCGCCAGGCCACATGACCTATGACGTCATATTTATGACATGTATACAATCATGTATACATGAACCCGGATCATGATCGCACAAAAATTAAACACAGGGATATGGCATACAGTTCATAAAACATCAAAATCCGTACCTTTGTAATTAGACTGATGAACTGCATATGCCTGAAAATTAGGAAATAGACATGTAAATATTTCCTCTAATTGTCAAAAATAAGGTCAGAGTTCGATTACCCAACCCAGAAACATAAAATGGTGAACCTCGCATAAATCTTTACAAAAAAACTCAAAAACAGACATGTTTGACTCAAAAATGACCTTTAAGATGACCTTGAGGGTTGACCTTGACCTCGAATCATCAAAATAACATCATAATTGGATTCCTCGACCTCGAAAACCCCTGAAAAGTGGTATCATACATGATTCCAACCCTTTTGGTTATGTAACTGATTTTCCTCTAATCCGGGTGGTGGCCATTTAGTATTTCGCCCATATGGGGCCCCCGGGGGGGGGGGGGAGCGCCCGTCTTGTCGCCCGTCAAAAATCGAAAGAGTATGGCATGGGCAACATCTGGGCCAAATTTGGTGCTTTTGGAAGAATTTGAACCAAACGGCCCCAAAATATCCCTAAGGGCCCTGTATGCCTTGACCCAATTAAGAAATAAAAAAATTTACGATTATTATTTCTTTATTTATTTTAATTAATAATCACTTCTCTATTTTCTTTCTCATCTCGGCAATATCTCACGCCATTTTCGAGCTACGAAGCTGATATTTTGACACGGGAGTGACCAAGTGATTTGACTATAAAGAATATTTTTGATTTATTGATTAATGAAACAATCGATGAATTATTTAATTTTTTCGATTAATTACTAAATTCATTAATTTTAAAAAGTTACTGATTCAGGGATGGGAAGGGTGGGGGATAGAGAGGGAGGGGTGGGGAATGGGAGGAGGAGGGAAGGGGAAGAGGAGGAAAATGGAGGGGAGAAGGGAAGGGGTGGGAAGAGGTGGAGCGGTAAAGGAGGGGAGTGGCAGGAGGGGTGGAGGATAGGGAAGGGAAGAGAGGGGGAAGGTATTGGAGGGAGATATGGAGGGAAAGGGAGAGGGAGGGAGGGGATGGAGGATAGGGAAGGGAATGGGAAGGGAAGTGAGAGGGATGGGGAGGGTTAGGGGGAGGGAAGAGGAGGTGGAAGGTGAGGGGAGGGAAATGGAGGCAAGGGGAGGATGAAGGGAGAGGGAGGGAGGGGATGGAGGAGAAGGGAGAGGGAGGGAGGGGAGGGGGAGGGGGGGTTCTTAAAAGCTGTTAATTAAAACACTATACTGTGGCGGTTACCTTATGTGCAGGTAACCGCATGTGGCGGTTACCTTATTTGGGCATAATACACGTGCACGGGTCTGTTAGACTTGTGGTTGTGCGGACGTGACGCACGCGCGGTTGCCGGAGCCACGCCCTCCGAAGAGGGCTTTTGGCTTTATATAAGCGTGCCGACTTCGTTCGAGTTTAGAGTGCTGGATCTTGCTGTTACAATAAACCATCTTCGAACCCTACGAATGGCCTCGTTCTCTCGCCTCCGCGACTCCTAAACTGGTGACCCCGACGTGATCTGAACACGCAACCTTCTGATTAGGAGTTTAGGTATATTAATTGTATTTTTGTTGTTGTTTTAAACATGTGTATTTTTATAGGTATATTAATACAACATGTCAATATAATGAAAGTAGATTGCACAAAAATGTGAATCAATGTGATCTCATGTAATAACAAACTGCATACGTAAAAGCAAAAAAGGAACGCTGTCCACTGTATCGCCATGACTTGCAAAAGAAGCCTGAAGAGCACTCGCCAAGCAGCTTAAGCACTCGGGCAACTGTTGAGATGCCAGGAGTGTCCCACAATCATTGGCGTAGTAATGGTTTGTGGCATTGGTTAAAAATATCGCCTCCTGCAGGCACTGGCATAGTCAGCAATTCCTATTGGGGGGGCCATATGAAAGAGCTGAAGCTTCCCCAGCAGGATCAGCAGCAGAGCCCTGGAACCTGTTCAAAATGAGAATAGATTTAGATATGATTTCCTGAGATGATCAGGCTAATTAACTACAAAGAATCCGGAAGAATTCCTATGTTTCTAAACACACGCCATGAACAGGCCCACAACAACAACAACAACAACAACAGGCATTTTGAGGCCATTTTCACTGCTAGAGCGGGGGTTAGCCTTGCGGTCCCTATGACGATCTTCTCCATTTTGCCCTATTTTCTGCATCTCCCCTTGTTAACCCCCTTGCCCGCATTTCTTCTTCGACCATCTTTAGCCAAGTCTTTCGCGGTCTTCCCCATCCTGTACTTCCTTCTACATTCATTTCCATCACTCTTCTCAACCAGTCACGTTCATCCTTCCTCAACACATGACCAAACCATCTCAACCTGTTTCTCTTCACAGCATCCATCACATGCTCTATTCCCATCATCTTTCGCAATTCATCATTTGTCTTCCTCTCTCTCAATGATACTCCACACATCCACCGAACCATTCGCATTTCCACCCTTTCCAGCCTTCGTTGCTGCTCTACGTTCATTACCCATGTCTCGCTCCCATAAATTATAACACTTCTCACACATGCAGCATACACCTTTCCTTCAGCTTCAACGACACTCCCCTCCTCCTCAGCACGCCACTCAATTCCCGAAACTTCTTCCATGCACATCTCACTCTCGCAACTGTTGCCGAGTCTGATCCACCTTCTCCATTCAGCATGTCTCCGAGGTAGCAAAATGTTTTCACACCTTCCAGCTTCACGCCGTCTCCAAGATCCAACTCAACATTTCCTCCATATGCAGCTCCTTCTGTACACACCTTACACTTGAATGTAGCTGCCACACTGGTTAATGACCCTCTCAAACCACTACATTTTTGATGAACCCACTCAGCGCACATTGTACATTGAATGGAGTTCACTCCGACACCCTTCCTGCACACAGCACATGGCCACTTCCCAGTTCTTTCCACCTCACCACTTGCCATCACCTTCGTTTTCCCGATATTCACCTTCAGACCTTTTGTCTCCATACATTCCTTCCACTTGTTCATCTTCTCCTTCAGTCCATCCATACTTTCTGCAACCAACACCAGATCATCTGCATACAACAACTCCCACGGTAAACCCTCCTTTACGTTCCGAGCCAGCACCTCCATCACAGCTACAAATAGTAGTGGAATTAGTACCGACATGAACAGGTCCAGTCATGTGTGCAAATCACCCTTCTTGCTTTGTGTGGCAAAATCATTCAAAATCTCACCAAAGTTAATTTATGGGCAATATCACTTTATATGGACAAGATTGCCAAGTTGCTGAGCCTTGCTTGACTCATGGTATACCTGAGGTCATTCTTGATCAGCAATATACTAAAGGTATTTTAAACACTCTCACGGTATTATAAACCAATTTCAATGGTTGCTTGTAGACAGGGAAGCATGTAGAATTGTACTAATGTAATCATAAGACTTTAAACAAAAAAAATACCGATTTTTCGGGGGGAATCTATTTTGGGTGACAGGGGGAACTACCTCCCATCCTCCCCCACACACACCCCGTAGACCCCACGGACCCGATTTTTCTAATGCAGTGAACAATCTTTGTTACATAACGGTTGATGAAGGTTGTGATGAAGTTTCATCGAAATCGTGTGTGTCGTTTCGTAAAAGAAAGCAAATACCTATTTTGGGGGCAACCCCTCCATAAAGCCCTTTACACCCAGATTTTTAAATGCCATTAATAAACGTTGGTACATCACCGAGATAACAGTTTTAAGCTGGATCCAGATTCAAACCCAAACTACACAGCTTGGAGGCAAGTGTACATACCTCAAGGACATCCTTCCAATCCAACACACTTGCTGAGGCCTCTCACCAAGTTTATCCTTTTTGTACAGACACTTGGACCGCGAGCAACACTTTCTCTTTTTTCCCCTCACACGCCTGTCCACGTCGTACATCATATATCATATCATTGCGTTTCTCGTGTGTACACGCGAGCTGGGCTTGAGGAAACTCCACACGTGAAAGAGTGAAAAAAATTAAGAAAGAACACTTTTTATAATTATCCTCGGATGAATGCACAAATTATAAACAGGGTGAATTTATAGGAAAATGGAGATTCAAATCCAAGACGTCTCAAGGAAAAGACCAGAGGAAGACAAGGAAGTTAAAGAACTCACTTAACACGTGATCCTGGTCGTCGCGGATTGGGTCATACATCGTGAGATATCGAGATTTGATCGACGTAATTACAAAATAGACCAAAGGTAAGCCTGTTGGCATAAATAATCTTCGAAACACACCCAACCACCCAGTTTTCATTCATGCAATCCCTTGGAGGTTGTTGAGTATGCAAGCAAAGTTTGGGGCTGCTAGGTTTCATGGTTTTGGAGTTATGGCGGAGACACACAGACACAATGACATTTATTATTTATATATATTTAAATTGATATATGTGGGAAAATTACATGCCCAGACAAGGAATCGAATCCAGGTCCTCTGGAAAACCGTACCAGTGCTTTGCCATCTGCGCGATCTGAGCTATCTGGGTGACCCTGACTGAGCATACAATTTTTCCAACACATATGATTGCCTCTCTCTTTCTGTCAATGCTTCCAGGGCACTCGCTGCCAAACATAGGAGCACCAATAGCCTGAACACGGGATGGTCTTCCTCCAATGGGGGGACAAATCCATGTCCTCTATTATAAACACCAATGGGGGTGTAGTGAGGCAGGTCTGGGCATGTAATTCTAAGCATGTAATTTTCCCAAATATATCAATTTAATTATTTATAATCCTATTCATTAATCGAATCTAGTGTATTAATATATATATACACAAATAATTAAGTTAAGCACCCCCCCCGTTTTTTTACAACCTCGCACATTACAAGTTTGTTGTCGTCAAAACAGTGTAATATACCCATGATATTGCTATATTTTCTGGAGAAGTGATATTATGGTCACATAAAAACATAACAATCATGCCGTTTTCAATATTTTATTCTGAATAATTTAAGGTGAAATTTTTTGGGAATTTTAGGCATATTTTCACCTCAATTTAAGTATGGAGCTATAGGTCCATCACGGACAGTGTGGATGACGTTTATGTTTTCTAACGTACAGTCATTGTTCTGAGAAGACCTCTAGCGATCTTTGCGTCAATAACGTGTGTAGGACCCACGTGATCGGATCACTGACTCAACCAATCACTTTTTTTCACTTTGATCACTCAATTTCATCAATGGATAATTGCTAATGTCATACCAATCATTATTTGATCTCACATACCTTAGAATATATGCCAATGTATACATATACACAAAGAATATATATTAGGGGGTGCTTACCTTAATTCGTTGTGTAGGGGTGCTTAACTTAATTCTTTGTGTCTATATATATATATATATATATATATATATATATATATATATATGTATATATATTATATGTATATATATTATATATATATATATATATATATATATATATATATATATATATATATATATATATATATTGTTGCGGTCCGCGGATTAGGATGTTTTTTTTTTTTTACCGAGCGGAGGTATAACCGCGGCCGAACAGTTGTTCCCCGACTAAACCCGATTTACCCAAACGTTGGCCGTATCGCGCCACCGCTATTCAATCGGGAAAAGACTAAGACGACACGGATGTGAAGAAAAGGAAGACGAAGGCAAAGAAAGGTTTGAAATACGATTACTATTTATTACTATTTACAGGCTCAAAGTAACCAAGGAGAAGGAAAGATAATAAAATAATATACAGAAGCTTTTAGAGACACAGGGAAAATACGAGCTTATACAGACTTAATTATCTACCCAGGACAGAACAAACAAAGACGACTCACACGGGGAATGATGATAAGAATTGGCTGGAAGGAGGTGTGTGGCTGGAGGGGGAGGACGGCACGGAACTGGCTGGAGCTTGATCCCGCACGGGACGTCGGGCTGGACCTCGACGGCCGCTGATGCCACCGAGCCTGTCGTGTGCGCAGGATCACGGGTCGAAGCTGCTTGGTGGAGACGACGCGCTGGTGGGGGGTCTGGCGTGACGGGTTCTCTCCTCTCTCTTTCTTGGTCCAACCACTCTTTCTCCACCGACAACTCAACGCAACCACTCAACGCCCCTGACGACCAACTCAGCTCTTGTCATGGACCTCTCTACGCGCTCAGCTCAGCCTTTTAGCTCATCTCTTGGACTCATCCCTTGTCTCCCTTTTCATAAAAGCTCATCTCGTAAAAGCTCATCTGCTGACGACCCAGCTCTTTGCTTTGCACCTCACCTCGCAGCTCAGCTCAGCCTTTCAGCTCATCTCTTGGACTCATCTCTTGTCTCAGTAAAAGCGCATCTGCTTGGGGGACACCCCCGCGGCGGGTTATATAGGCCCCGCCCCTCAACCTTTGCGAACCTCCACCAAACGCTCTTCCTCCGCCCTCTCAAACAAAACCCCTCCTGCTCATTGGTTGTTCTGGGCTGGCTCACTCCTCCCCTCTATGACGAGGTGGAGACACGCCTTTCTTCCCCAACCCTGCCTCATGGCCAATGGTGGTTGAAGAAAACCACCCAAAATGCAGTTGGCCATTGAAATGAAATGAAAGGGGATCTACTCTTATTTCACTCGGTGCAATGGAGTATTTAAATTAATGGGAGACACAGCCTTACCCTAAGACACATAATAAGATATAAGCTACTGAACAAGGGTTTTATCGTGTCCTGCAATGTGGTGTTTATGGAATAACTACCGAGACGCCCTTTGACCTTTACACTACGGAGGTATTTACAAGGATCATGACATTTACAAAGGGTGATCTTTACAACAATTTACACTACAACAACAAAAAAAAAAAACCATTCTCATATCCACAACACTGCACCCTCCTCCTCTTAGGCACGGCCTGGGCCTACAACTTAAATTTAGTGTGACACGTAGGTGTAGTTCCCTCTACTTTTAACCTGACCCTGAGTGCGACAGTTTTAAAACATAAATAAATGTGTCCCGCTGCTCCATTGCACCCTGCCCAACAGACTTACGCCCACAGTTAACCAAATTGCGGAATGGTCTTCAAACTATACACTGATGGTGGGGAGCATTATTTACAATTGACGCTACTTTTATTTACAAAACTAACCCAGGACCTGTGATCGTTCTTTCTGGGGGGGAGACAGTCTGCTCTGCATCAATGCACCATGAAAGCACCCAAAACGCACCAAAACACCCTCAAGCACCCATCGGTGCAGTCACCACAGTTCATCAAAATAAAAACAACAACCCCTAACCCTGCAGGTGATCTCTTGCTCTTCGGCTCCCTCTGCTGGCTATTATTATTTCTTCCAGTTGTTGTCATTTTCCTTTGCTGGCGGCCTATTTGTATTAAAACTTGCACCCAACGTGTCCCTTTTATTTATTTATGGCCCACCAGGCTACTGTGGTTCACCTGTGGGGCATCGGTGCCCTGTGGCCAAGGTCCGCCAGCAAGATTTCGGGCCCTCATGGCCGGTTCCAGCAGAGGGGCCATGCCCCAACCCATGGGGTCCATAAGTGGTGCTCGGCCACAGACATGTGGTCCATCATGTGGTGCATCGATGCAGACAGCTGGTTCTGAGAGTTCCGGGCGCACAATGGCCGACTCACGCACGCTCCCCTCGGTGCCCAATGGCGCACAGGTCATGTGGGAGACAAAAGGGGGAAGACAAATGAGCGAGGGGTAAGGTCACAAGGGTACACATCAATAAGGCAATGCAAGGCGAAATGCGTACGGAGAGCGAAATGAGAAAGCTCGTCCCTACCGTACGTCACCCCCCCTGTCACCTACACTACCCTTGCCCTTACCCCATATTTACAAAATCTACACATTTACAAATTTGTCGCTACTGTCACGTCTCCCCATATTTCCCTTATACCAAATTCGTCTCCACAATCCTTCTACTTCAAAATTTGCCATCACCCAATTCATCATCAATCCTCATAAGGAGGAAGAGATGGAACACCAAGCACAATGTCACACCCACGTCATGATGCGTCTCACAATCCAAAATATTTGCACATAAAAAATAATCAAACATGGCATGGTGTGGAGTACCTGTCACCTCAGGTGAGTGGATGTAGATGGTGCGAGGAGACTTCAATCCTAACTATCTTCTAAATGACTTTAACACACTTTACACTACCCGGGGTCTTTCCCTGCCAATCCATTGGCCAACTTACACTATGGGTTCTAAAAACCAATTCCCATTGCCCAAAC
Source organism: Myxine glutinosa (assembly GCF_964187855.1). Taxonomy (NCBI): domain Eukaryota; kingdom Metazoa; phylum Chordata; class Myxini; order Myxiniformes; family Myxinidae; genus Myxine; species Myxine glutinosa. The sequence continues at coordinate 343,449,958 of NC_136261.1, forward strand.
TGTGGTGCTTCTCAATTTGGGGTCTCACTCCCCCGATTCATCTCCCGGTGCCCTTGCACAATTTCTGGGCTGTGACGTGTAGCTCTCCCAGCAGGTCTACCCACCTGCACACCGCCACCACTGTAGTTGCCACCCGAGCTTACCTGCTCCTTACCTAACCTATCTAACTGGGGAAGGCCCCTCCTGGCTCTGTCACCCCTTGGTGCCCTCTGGCACTGGGCTACACGGGTCCGTCCTCCGGATCCTCAGGCCCCATCCACAACTACCGGCTCCCAGAGCCCACCTGCGGCCTCACCTGGCCGACATCCTCACAGTGGTGGAGTGCCCAAACCAACTACACACACTAACAGGCTACACGCCCAGCCATTTCCACAACACTAATGCACCCATCCAAACATCATTCTTTCACCCGCACCACAGATGCCAATATCCAACCACAATTTACCTGTACCCTCTACCTAACACTTACACTACCCGCCCCGGGTATTCGTGATGGGGGTCCATCCTTCCCCCATTCACACCTTCGCACCATCCACTCCACTCCACGACCATCCATTCCAATACTCCATTTATTCCACACTCCACGTCTTCCACCCAACCATTTATTCCATACACCTGTTGGTGCACACCTGTGCACTCACACCTGGTGCCACCTGCACCCTCCTTCTCCCTGGACCATTTGGTCAATACAACACACATCACCATCACTCCCTCATACACTGCTCCATCCACCTGTTCAGTTGCACACCTGTGCAATCACACCTGTTCAATCACACCTGTTCAATCCTCAAACACACGGCATCATCTCATCTACCTGTTGCCCTGCTAACTTAGTGCTCCCTGTCTTCCCTTTAAACTAAGCACATACCACGTCATTATCATCCACACTACCCTCTCTATGTCCCCAGCTCCCTGTCCAATGTAGCTACCTAACCTTACCGTTACCTAAGGTCATCTCTCTAGATCCCTACACACGATATATCCTAACCCTCCCGGGCTAGTTTTCACTGCCATAAACCCCATAAACTAGTGCTCCTTTGCCCCCCGTGTGAGGGATGGTGGATTGGCCATCCCATCACATGGGGCATCTCTTACTATAAATTTTGCTTACCAAATTCCAACCAATCAAAAATTTCCAATCACTCTACCAATCCTATTCACTTTTCTAAATTTTGTATCAAATCACTATCACTATCACTATCACCATCATCACAGTCCGCTATATCCTAGCCTCGGTGCGTCATGACATCATTAAACTCGGCTTTGTAAAGCCGAGCAATGAATTCGGGTGGTTTGGTCGCCTGCAGGTTGAATCCGTCCGGCTTTCGGTTCAAGGGAGGTGGTTTGGTCGGGCCGAGATTCCATGCACCATCTCGGCGCGGCACCTTGCGGTCCCGGGCCCGATGGCTCAATCTCCCTCGGTCGGAACCCCGTCCCCACGAGGGGGCACCGGGTCCGCTTCCTCCCACTCGCCCTTGAACCGTACCGGTCGCCTCGCTCGCCAAGGCCCGGACTCGACCGTGCAGGGCGGGGCCAAGCCCGAATCGGCAACGACGCTTCGAAGAGAAGCGACGCAGCATCGATCCTCGCCGGGCCTCGCATCCAACAAAGCACACCGCGCCCCGAGTGCTCGCATCGGCTATCCGTCGCCCTAACCGCTAACCCGGTTACCGTCGATGCTTCACCTGCATGCTCACACGCATACGCTACCCCTTTCACCCTCACCAAACCCAGCGTTCCAACGCCGTCCGTACATTCCACCAACGTACTCCCTGTTACACACCACACCTCTCGCGCACACTCGCTGTTCGCACACTCCCTTAACACACCTCGTGCACCGTCTTGCGCACTCTCCGTTGGTACGTACTCCGTACCACTCACCATGGGCGTGCACTCTGGCATCCACCCACTAACGCGCTCACATGGGCTCTCCCACACCCGCGCTACCACCAACTCAGGTGTGCTTCCTCACACACCCTCAACCATTCCAAGCGTGCATTCTCGCACCCGCTCCACCACCAACTCACTCCTCGTGTCACACTCCGTACACCCCGACGTGCATTCTCGCTCGCACTCGGTTTCACTCCCACACTTTATAACACACCCACTCGCCGACGCACACTTTTTCCTCACACGCGTGCCATTTTTACTCACACGGGACCCTTCACCAACGCCCGGGTGCTTCCTTGATCCCAATCGCGCGACAATTCTCTTGTCGTTAAACATCCTCCTGCAAAATCTACCCGCACAATATACAGCATGACTCACCTGGGGGATTCCCTTCTCCACGCGCACCTGCAAACTCTTTATTTGGTTAGTGAGCACATCCTCATGATTTGAGCAGGGACTTTGTACATATTCCATCTTTTCCTCCCGCCGCGAGTGGTTTTCTAAGTCCCCGGTCTCTTTAATTTCAATGCCCACTTCCACTTTTTCTTTACTCGCCTCGACGACCGTTGGCTTTAATAAAATTCCCTCTACCTCATCGGTCGCCGGCTTTTCCAAACCCCGTGTCGCGATTTCTACCCCCGTCATTGTACCCGTGCTTTCCTCCGCTTCGCTCAACCAGCGCTTCTCGACCCGCGTTACCTCGTCGTGCACCCCTGGGACCCTTTCGCCCAACTTGCGGTCTCTGTCCCTCTGCTCCCTTTCCTCCCTATCGGCCCTCATTCCGTTTATCATTTTGTCCATAAGGGCCCCCATTTGCAGGAAAAAAAGGTTCGAATCCACCAGCGGCGCTGCTACGGTCGCAGGCGCGGTCGCCGTGGCCCTGTGCGAGGCGCCATTTTGCGCGCCCGTAACCTCGTGCGCGAGAGCGCCATTTTGTGCGCCTGATACCCCCTCAACCATATTGCCAATGTTCTCCTCCTCTCTTTCATCCACATACATTTCCCCGAGGTCCTGGGTCGATTCTACCCCGTCTATCTTTCCCACCGGCATCCCATCGCCTTGACCAGCCATGGCGCGATTTCAAAATTCGGGTTTTTCTTTAAAAACAAAACAATTTCCAGCAGCTTGTAATTTTGAGCGCGTTAAGTGCGCTTCGGGTCCGATCCCACACTTCTGACACCAATTTGTTGCGGTCCGCGGATTAGGATGTTATTTTTTTTTACCGAGCGGAGGTATAACCGCGGCCGAACAGTTGTTCCCCGACTAAACCCGATTTACCCAAACGTTGGCCGTATCGCGCCACCGCTATTCAATCGGGAAAAGACTAAGACGACACGGATGTGAAGAAAAGGAAGACGAAGACAAAGAAAGGTTTGAAATACGATTACTATTTATTACTATTTACAGGCTCAAAGTAACCAAGGAGAAGGAAAGATAATAAAATAATATACAGAAGCTTTTAGAGACACAGGGAAAATACTAGCTTATACAGACTTAATTATCTACCCAGGACAGAACAAACAAAGACGACTCACACGGGGAATGATGATAGGAATTGGCTGGAAGGAGGTGTGTGGCTGGAGGGGGAGGACGGCACGGAGCTGGCTGGAGCTTGATCCCGCACAGGACGTCGGGCTGGACCTCGACGGCCGCTGATGCCACCGAGCCTGTCGTGTGCGCGGGATCACGGGTCGGAGCTGCTTGGTGGAGCCGACGCGCTGGTGGGGGGTCTGGCATGACGGGTTCTCTCCTCTCTCTTTCTTGGTCCAACCACTCTTTCTCCACCGACAACTCAACGCAACCACTCAACGCCCCTGACGACCAACTCAGCTCTTGTCATGGACCTCTCTACTCGCTCAGCTCAGCCTTTTAGCTCATCTCTTGGACTCATCTCTTGTCTCCCTTTTCATAAAAGCTCATCTCGTAAAAGCTCATCTGCTGACGACCCAGCTCTTTGCTTTGCACCTCACCTCGCAGCTCAGCTCAGCCTTTCAGCTCATCTCTTGGACTCATCTCTTGTCTCAGTAAAAGCGCATCTGCTTGGGGGACACCCCCGCGGCGGGTTATATAGGCCCCGCCCCTCAACCTTTGCGAACCTCCCCCAAACGCTCTTCCTCCGCCCTCTCAAACCAAACCCCTCGTGCTCGGTTGGTTGTTCGGGGCTGGCTCACTCCTCCCCTCTATGACGAGGTGGAGACACGCCTTTCTTCCCCAACCCTGCCTCGTGGCCAATGGTGGTTGAAGAATACCACCCAAAATGCAGTTGGCCATTGAAATGAAATGAAGGGGGATCTACTCTTATTTCACTCGGTGCAATGGAGTATTTAAATTAATGGGAGACACAGCCTTACCCTAAGACACATAATAAGATATAAGCTACTGAACAAGGGTTTTATCGTGTCCTGCAATGTGGTGTTTATGGAATAACTACCGAGACGCCCTTTGACCTTTACACTACGGAGGTATTTACAAGGATCATGACATTTACAAAGGGTGATCTTTACAACAATTTACACTACAACAACAAAAAAAAACAAACCATTCTCATATCCACAACAATATATATATAAATATATATATATATATATATATATATATATATATATATATATATAATTATATATAATTATATATATATATATTGTTGCGGTTCTGTTGCGGTACATATATGATCAATAAAGGTTAAAGGTTTGCCCCCATAGTTAGTCCACATGCAACACGTAGGCCACCTTAGAACATTAGTGATGTCATAGTATATGTGAGATAAGGCCATTTCCAATAGTGATACCTGCGTTGTGTAACGGAAGCAATAAGAGTAGGTCCCATTCATTTTGCGGCCCACCCTCCAAATCTACCTCGTTGGGCAGCATCCAGTCTGCGCCCCATTGTTGCTATTGCCCCTCGCATTGGGATGCTCAAACCAGCCAAATGCCACGAGGAAGGCCTGGAAAAGGGGCGGAGTGCGAGGTCGGGGTGTGGCCACGTCAAGCAGCACGTCAAGGGCGGAGCCGGTAAGAGCCAAAACAACCAACCAGGGCTCGGGTGGAATGACGTGAGGGGCGTGGTCAGAGCACGGCTGGCACATTCGAGAGGGTTCGCTGGGCGGCGCTATATAACCGCACTCCCAAAGCCCTTCCAGAGGTCTTATGAGCAAAGGGATGATAAGTGAGGACTTATGCGCTTGATCAAGAGGACTGATGATCGAGGGGCTTTGTAACAGGACTATTGCGTTTTATCAAGAGGGCTGGAGGATATACGTGCTTTGCAAAAGGACTCGAGAGGACTGATACGCGCTTTACCAAAAAGGACGATTGGGAGAGGCGCTGTGCCATTTGAACTGTTGGAGCGCATACAGCGCTGGTTCGTTTATTACATATGCGGCTGAGCCGCAAAGTAACCGCCAGCCTAGCCCACCTTTCCCCCGATAATTGTCCGGTCCGCGTCAACAACACGCAGGGAGCGCCTGCCGTCTGTCCTGCCATCTTCTTCACGGCAAGTCGGGGGCCCGGAGAACGAGCTGTGGACATCATCCTGGACCATCAACCCTGACCATCTACATCCCCGTGTGAGTGTGTCTGTGTGTGTGGGCCCGTTTGTCCTGGGATAAGTTAAGATTGTAATAAGGCTGCACTGTGTCTTCTGCTTCTTCTTCTTCATTGTACAAAGTGTTAATAAACCAATCTGTTCTTCCTTTCTTCTTAATCCGACCGTATTAGTGATTTCTTCCATTGGGTAAACGTGGCACGATTACAACCGCTCAGATCGGGTTTAGTACCTGTTAACGGCCCGGATCGCGGCTTGCTGTCGCTCGGCATTTCCACTAAAACCGTGGTTTGGGTGGGGTTATTTCCTTGCTTCCCGGGAGGCGTTGGTACTTAGGTAATAGGAATAATTCGGCCTACCACCCTATTCAACGCTGACCAGAAGGAACGTCATAGCCCCGGATCACGTCGGCTAGATAAAAGACAAGGGGATTAATCCCCCCTTGGTAAGGGGAAGGCCGACGTTGAGATCTGCAACAATATATATATTGTAACGGATTTGAGAATCCTGTATAATTGTTGTAAATATCACCCTCTGTAAATCTAGTGAATCTGTGTGAATACCCCCATAATGGTAAAGGTCAAAGGTCGTCCCCTTAGTTAATATATCGCATACACCTAGCCAATCTTAGAACCTCTAAATAGTTATTCCCTTATTCTATGTTAGTTAAAGGCTGTGTCTTCCATTAGTTGACACTCCATTGCACCGAATCAAATAAGAATAGCTCCCCTTCAATAATTACATTTCCCAGCCAAACTCTCCCTCTCTGGTAAAGCAGCTTCACAAGCGTGGGTGCACGCCCTCTCATTTCGCTGCTATGGTGAATATGTGCTCCGTGCTCTGTTTGAACAGGAGGGGCGGGGTCGCCGGGAAGAGGCAAGCCCAGGGCGCGCCACGAGGGGCGGGGCTGTTCAGCCCCATGCCCAAATAAGGAAACAAGCCCATGGCATTGCCATATAAGGTCACGAAACAGAGCACGGGGGAGGGCGGTACCGAAACCGACGAGGGCGTGTCACACCCGCGCTGGAGGTATGAGATATGCGTGCGAAGATCGCGCAATAAAGATTTGAGGGAGAGAGATGCGTCAGACGATTGAGAGAGGACCGGAGCAGATGACAAAAAGAGCCCGAGGCATGTCAAGGAAAGAACGAGCCCTGTCGTGTGGAACGACCAAGATACATGTGCTGCCGCCGCCCTGCTCACTCCCAGCCCGGAAAGGACCTGCTTGCTGTGCGCCCTGCTCACCCTTCCAGGCTTTGTGGTCCCACCTGAACCTTCTGATCCCTCCAGCCAATCCACTCTGCAATTTCCCCATTCATGTACGTGAGTTTGTTCTGTGTGTCTTGTCCCTGGGGTTAAGTAAGACTGTATAATATAAGTTAATATTTGCACTGTGTCCTTCTGATTCTTCCATTTCCTTGTATATTACTTTGATTGCTTTTCTTCCTTTAGTTGTGTGGAAATAATAATAAATCCTGTTCTTCCTACCTTCGTCTTCTTCCTTCTCATCCGGTCGCTTTAGAGGTTTCCACATTGAGTATACGTGGCGCGATTCGGCCGACGCATAGGAATCGGGTTTAGCCCCTTTGATAAACGACTCATGCCGCATTTTGCTTCACTCAGCGCAACCAGTCTATTACACTGCGGCCGTGAGCGGGGGGGTGTTTCCTTGCGTACCGGGAGGCGTTGGTATTTAGGTCATAGGACGGTTGGGCCTAATACCCTACCCAGCGCTGACCGGGCGTGACGTCATACCCCCGGGACCACGTCGGTCAGTCATAGATGAGGGGATTAATCCCCCCTCGATAAGGGAGACAGAGGCTGACGTTGGGTTCCGTAACAATATATATATATATATATATATATATATATATATATATATATATATATATATATATATATATATAGATATATATATATATATATATATATATATATATATATATATATATATATATATATATATAGATATATATATATATATATATATATATATATATATATATATATATATATATATATATATATATATATATATATATATATATAGATATATATATATATATATATATATATAGATATATATATATATATATATATAGATATATATATATATATATATATATATATATATATATATATATATATATATATATATATAGATATATATATATATATATATATATATATATATATATATATATATATAGATATATAGATATATATATATATATATATATATATATATATATATATATATATATATATATATATATATATATATATACTGGAACCCCGCTATAACGAACACCAGTATTACGAACTTCCGGATATAACGAACGAACTTCCTGTCCCCCGCATATTTAATGAGATTCTATTGTTTAACGTAAGGCAAATCAATATGGCTACACTGTCCCAGGCAATGAAGAAAACGCCGATCCTGAGTTTGATGAGAGTGACGATGTCCTTTTATCGGAAATTGCCAGAGATTTACAGCACATTGCTGAAGTTAATGGCGAAGATTTGGATAATCTTGCAAGATTATGGGTGGACGTCGATGAAGACATTTCCGTGACCAGTTCGATGACCGATGAAGAAATTATCGCCTCCGTTCGTGAAACAACACTGCAGTGTGACATCGAAAGTGACTCTGAAGACACCAATGAACAATACAAAGAGTTTGTTGTTTTGCATATGAATAGGTGTGATAGTATGGTGAATCGTACGTTATTCAGTATTACGAACACTTCAAAATAACGAACTTTTTTTTATGTCTCCCGAGCAGTTCGTTATATCGGGGTTCCAGTGTATATATATATATATAGTGGGGCTGCTTAACTGATGAATTGTGCCTTTTCCCTTAAAAGCATGAAACTTGGCACATGGCTAGAATACCCCCAAAAGAAAGATTTTTAGTCCAGGGGGCATCTCCAATTTCACCCCATATGGCGGCCATCTTGAAATTCAGGATGGCCGTCATACAAGACCTGTTTTGATGAATATCTCCATAATTAGAACAGATATCAAAATGGTTGAAGTGCCTATACCTACATTTTTAGGGTCTAGGAATCCAATGGCCACATAAAATATTCAATAGTATATGGCAGCCATCTTGAAATCCAAGATGGCCGCCATAACAGACCTGTTTTGATGAATATCTCCATAATTAGAACAGCTATCTAAATGGTTGCAGTGCCTACACCTACATTTTTAGGGTCTAGGAATCCAATGGTAACATAAAATTTATGTGAAACAGGCAGTCAGTCATATGAAATATTATAGTATCATATGTCATATGTCATATGAATTAGCAGTCATATGAAAATATTAATTTTGCATAGTATCATGCATACTGGGAATGCATATAAATACTCTTAACAGGTTGGCATTCTTCAGTGATTAAAAGTGTCTATGACATCGCAGACTGTAACTGTGCCATCTTGTGGTTTTCTAGTCTTTGCTGCATTCTCCATCACATGCGCAGAGAGAAGTACAGGGAAGTGCAGCTTTCTTACACCGGCAACGACCAGTACATCCTTTTTTGCACCCACACTTAACAAGTTCATTGCAGATCTTTGCAGCCTCTGGAAGTGTTGTCCATATTGGTTTGAACTGGCCAGCAGACGTTTTTTGCCAACCCCATTCAGTGGGGCTTGGTAGATCAGGCTTAGCATGCAATGCTTGTCCCCAGCATAGTGCGCCTTGGTATACTGCCCGCTTTACGTGCTGCACAAGGGCATCATGTGTTGGTGGAATTGATTCCACAGGTCTGCCCTTCTTTGCAAACAGTTTCTTTCGTACAATGTTAATGTCAGTAGCAGTACTTGTGCGATCATACAACAGAATAACAAATCTCTCAATGACGTTCATGCAGGTTTCAGTTATCTCTGTGCTCTGGTGGCAAATTTCTGCTAGTACCTCTGTGAGCTTAGGGAATGATTCCCACACATTCCATGCAGTTACCTTTCCACGCCCATTAAACGCTGAAGAAGTGTCACACCCTGTTCGTGCATGAAACATGGGGAGGGCTTTAGATTTCTCAGGGCCAAGAGCTGTGGCTATATCATGTGCAGAGATAAATCGCATGTTCTTGCCTGTCCCAAATTGTAACCATATCATCACTGAAAGCTTCTGGGATGCTGTAACTGCAAGCACGACAACATCTGTGTCCACAGTTTGTATGAGGACCTTACTATGCCCTCTCTGTGTTGCATCAGCAGCATGTAGGAACATCCGACCATCTGCCTCTTCCTGAGTGTACGGGGAGAGTGATTCTAGATCAATGCGTGGTGGAGCAGTAAGAACCTCTGTATCAAGTGTGACAACTAGCTCCTTGCGCTGGTCTTCAAATGATTTATTTGTTTCATTGGAAAGGAAGCTGAAGAGTTCACGCTTGTTTTCATCAACTCGAAGAAAGTTCTGCCACTGTCCAGGAATTGCAACTGAGGTATCTACTCGTCGGCGAACCCCCTTGCCACGCTTTTCACGGGTCATGCTCTTAAGGCTGTCGGGTAGGTAACGGTCCCACACCAGATCAAGTCGGGTTGCAGATTTGTACTGTGAGAAAACAAATGGGATGAAGACCTTTTCGGCATATTCGCCAAATGTTTTGACTGTGCCAACATCGGGCTTTAGCTTTTGAACAATTACTGCCCTGTCAAGTATGACACATGTCACCTCTGGCATCTGTGTGCTTGATGGTGACAGTTCCTCTAAGCAGTCCAAAAGGTCGCTCTTTGTACCAGGTCGAAGCTTCCCATCCTTGGACAGAGATGGAGGGAAAGATTGATTTTCATGACGGAAAAATTCATCCAGGTTTCCCTCGTGGGTTTGACAGGCAATATAGAGGCGAGAAAACAATTGAACATCACTCTTCAATGAGGCTACCTTGTGTTTATCTGTCAGCTGGTCTGTTACTGATGAGCTGCCAAACAGAGGTAACTTTTTGCGCGGGACGACATCATTCAAAGGCTTTGAGCGTTCAATCAGCCTCTCTTGCACAAATGACTCCAGAGCCTCCTTTCCCACTTTCTGCACGTCTTTCACACTTTGTACGACTGATGCACTTGCTATATCCTTTGTGTCAAGGACCAAAAGGTCAGCGGTTTCTTCAAGAAATGGATTACCTAGCTCCTCGATAACTGATACAAGTGATCTGACATGTTTGTCAAAGGTCATCTGGGTGCTTTTATTCTGATCATGATGCAGTGATGGCGCTTTGCTTTCATGTTGCTCCTGTGCAGTCTCAAACTCATCAATCACCCTTGAGACCTCTGGACCTGCAACCATCCATCTTTGCAGAGCATGGGCATTGTCCAGCAGACCCACAGCTCCTCCATCTCCCTTGATACGTGCATTGTTCTGTTCATGTGCATGATCTGTAGCAATTGAAGAAAATTTGCGTTGGGTCTTTTGTACCGTGAACATGCCAGCTCGGAAATTATCCAGAACTTTAGGGTGTGTCTTGTGCAAGTCCATCATATCACACAAATGGACTGTGACCCATCTTGCATAGTGCGTATGGTCAAGAGCAAAGAATCACGGAAGAAGCTCCCATAAAGCATCTAAGTACATTTCAAAGTCAGCCTCCCTCAATGAGCGCACAAAGGTCAGGATGCTGTTCTCCAATGCCATCGTGAGACTCCAGTATTGGAACTGTGGGTGTTCCAATATGTTGCCATTGGATTTTATGTTGCCATTCGATTCCTAGACCCTAAAAATGTAGGTATAGGCACTTCAACCATTTTGATATCTGTTCTAATTATGGAGATATTCATCAAAATAGGTCTTGTATGACGGCCATCCTGAATTTCAAGATGGCCGCCATATGGGGTGAAATTGGGGATGCCCCCTGGACTAAAAATCTTTCTTTTCGGGTATTCTAGCCATGTGCCAAGTTTCATGCTTTTAATGGAAAAGGCACAATCGATCCGAATTTTTTAGCTAAGCCGCCCAGCTAATATATATATATATATATATATATATATATATATATATATATATATATATATATATATATATATATATATATATATATATATATACATACTGTACATATATATATATATATTCAAATTGTTTGGGGATCTTTTTAAATCCCTTCCCAGACTCGTAGGCATCTATAACCTTCTCTCTGAAGGCCTCAGAGAGCTCTTTTGATCTCGGCATGCTGATATATATATATATATATATATATATATATATATATATATATATATATATAATATATATATAAACACATACTGTATGTATATATATATATATATATATATATATATATATATATATATATATATATATATATATATATATATATATATATATATATATATATATATACGTCACGTGAAAAAGTAAGTACACCCCATGTAAAGTTTTGACTTTTTCAACATATTTCAACATACAGCTATTTGATCTTCATTTCAACAATATTGATAGATAAAGGTGATATAATATAACAAATATCATGAAACATTTACATTTTGTAGTCCATTGTATAATTTAAATAAACATAAATGCAAATTTCGCATGTGGAAAAAGTAAGTACACCCCGACATTTATCACTACTTCAAATACCTAAAACTAGAATCAGGTGCACCAGCTCAGGTGCAAATGATTGGAACATCGTTAGAGAGGATCTTGGAGGAACCTGTCTTATTTAAACCTCAGACATTGAGTTTGGTTTGCTCTTTGTTGTTGAAGTGTGCGGTGTCAGCATGCCTAGATCAAAAGAGCTCTCTGAGGCCTTCAGAGAGAAGGTTATAGATGCCTACGAGTCTGGGAAGGGATTTAAAAAGATCCCCAAACAATTTGAAATCAATCATTCGACTGTCCGGAAGATCACCTACAAGTGGAGAAGATTCCAAACAACTGCCAACTTGTTCAGGCCAGGCCGCCCCAGCAAGTTCAGCCCGAGAGCAGACCGGAAGATGCTGAAAGAAGTCTCTAAGACCCCAGAATGTCATCACGGGACCTACAGGTAGCTCTTGTCACTGTTGATGTCAAAGTGCATGAGTCTACCATTAGAAAGAGGCTGCACAAATTTGATCTACATGTGAGGTGTGCCATGAGGAAACATTTGCTGTCCAGAAAGAACATCAGGGCAAGACTAAAGTTTGCCAATGAACACCGAGGCGTAGACCAACACTTCTGGAACAATGTGCTCTGGACAGATGAGTCAAAGGTAGAGCTATTTGGCCACAGTACCAGAAGACATGTTTGGCGAAAACCAAAGACAGCATTTGACCACAAGAACCTGATACCATCTGTAAAGCATGGTGGTGGAAATATTATGGTTTGGGGCAGCTTTGCTGCATCAGGGCCTGGGCAGCTCACCATCATAGAATCCACTATGAATTCTTCATTGTACCAGAGGGTGCTTGAGGATAATGTGAGGCCATCTGTCGGAAAGTTGAAGCTCAACCGAAGGTGGACCTTGCAACATGACAATGACCCTAGACATACCAGGTAAATCCATCAAGGAATGGCTGAAAAGAAAGAAATGGAGGGTTCTGGAATGGCCAAGTCAAAGCCTGGATCTAAATCCCATCGAGATGTTGTGGGGGGATTTGAAACGAGCTGTGCATGCAAGAAGCCCCTCAAACATCGCACAGCTGAAAGAATTCTGCATTGAGGAGTGGGCAAAAATTTCTCCCAGTCGATGTCAGAGACTGGTAGACAGTTATAAGAAATGCCTACTTGAGGTTGCTTCTGCCAAAGGGGAAATAACACCTTTTAGAGCCAAGGGTGTACTTAATTTTTCCACATGCGAAATTTGCATTTATGTTTGTTTAAATTGTACAATGGACTACAAAATGTAAATGTTTCATGATATTTGTTATATTATATCACCTTTATCTATCAATATTGTTGAAATGAAGATCAAATAGCTGTATGTTGAAATATGTTGAAAAAGTCAAAACTTTACATGGGGTGTATTTACTTTTCACGTGACTGTATATATATATATATATATATATATATATATATATATATATATATATATATATATATATATATATATATATATATATATATATATATTGTCATGTTCCCGGGGTTAAGAAACCAAGAGGATGAATGACTGAAATGAGCTTATACTCTGAGGCGTACTCCGAACCTGGCGGGATTACGTTTTCGCACGCGTAGGAAGGTTTGAGGCATTATCTGATCAGAAACACACGCAGGGGTTATCCGAACCCTCAAATGAAGAAACGAAACAAGACAAGTAAAGTAAAATTTGACAAACAATGATTTAATGAAAAAAATGCAATGACAATAAACGGTGAGGTAAAAACTAAAATTCCTAATTGAGATGTCTCCTCTCAGACTCGTATACAAACAAGGGGAAAATACAAGAAAATAAAATGATTTGGTAATCGCTGGCACTCGGCTTTGCATCCCCAACTCTTATTCTGAACCTATTTTCAAAATTTAAACAGCGGAATTGAACTCAACTACAGTTCCGTCTGCTATAAAAGTGTTAATTTGCTAAAAGCGTTTCTCCGGGCGTCATTTATTATGACCCGGCACCCGTCGCACCCGTAGCCAGCTGGCAGCGTGAGGAAAGCAGGCAGGATCCCTCTTTGTTTTGCTTGTGACCCCCTCCATCTCCGCAGAGCACCACCGTCCACAAACACTTCCTCCTTTCACGTCGCAAAAGTCCCAAAGCCCCGACACGTCTCCTCACCAGCGCATCCAAGACAATGGCATCCACTCGAGACAAGAGCCAGAACGAGAGGGAGACCAAAAATGGCGAGACACGTCTTTTTTTCCTTCAGCTCTCGAATATTGCACGCTGATGTCACACTCTGTCCAATCATTGAGCACTACTCAATCATCCATTGCACCTCCACCAATCACGAAATCTGGGGCATGGCCTCCTCGTTACGAGTAGTCAGGGGCGGAGTCCAATCACTGTTCAGGAATGGTCAGATCACGTCGGTAGTCGTGATGTGGGATTTACGTGCCGATCAGCAAATGTGCCGGGTTTGTCGGACCTGGCGGCGTGGTGAGTGAATGAGTCCATTTGTTATAGTTGTTTGACGGGCTTTTTAATTGTAATAACGATGGAGGGAAGATCACAGGAGGTAAACTCCTACAGGGGAATTTAACGTTTCGTACCCTACCAGGATAGCACAACTCCACTCCTCCGTGTGGAGACACCCAAACACTTAACTGGACATTCAACACGACTTAGATACATCGAGATTCCTCTACGCAGCACTCGGAGCATTCGCATCTACACGATTCTAACTCGACTAAGGTATCTCATGGTTACCCACACAAACGTAACAATATATATATATATATATATATATATATATATATATATATATATATATATATATATATATATATATATATATATTGTTGCGGTTCTGAGTATAAATATAACATCAATAAAGGTTAAAGGTTTGCCCCTATAGTTAGTCCACGAGCAACACGTAGGTCACCTTAGAACATTAGTTATGTCATAGTATGTGTCAGGATAAGGCCATTTCCATTAGTGATACCTGTGTTGTGTAAAATATATAAGAGTAGGCCCCATTCATTTTCCGGCCCACACTCCAAATCAACCTCGTTGGGCAGTATCCATCCAGCGCCCCAATTCGGCTAATCCACCTCCTTTGCCAGCAGCGTTCGCTGCTGGCAAGGGTTTTCACTCAAAATCAGCCAAATGCCACGAGGTAGGCCTGAGAGAGGGTGGAGCCGGTGTGGAGGTCGGGGAGAGGCAGCAAGACGGTAAGAGCCAACAACCAACCAGGGCTCAGGTGAAATGGCATGAGGGGCGTGGTAAGAGCGCGGCTGGCAAATTCCAGAGGGTTTGCTGGGCGACACTATATAAACACGCGCACAAAGCCCTTCGAGAGGACTGAGCAAGCTCGCATTAACAGGACTGATGCAACTGCACTCGTTGTAAATGGACTGAAGGAATCACGCTTGGTAAAGAGGACTTCTGAGCAAAGGACTGCCCTTATGAGAGAACTGTATAACAGGACTGGCCAGAAGGAATCGGTGTATGAGAGCTTGCAAAGGACTCGTGAGGAGAAACGCATTAAGAAGCTCGTTCGAGCTGCCCGATTATAACGTATGCAGCTGAGCCGCGAGTGTACCCGCCAGCCAACCGTGCCTGTCGCCCTGTAACTGTCCGCTCCGCATCAACGACCAGCGGGGAGCTTCTGCTGCCCTGACCATGTGTTTCGCGGTACGAGTCGGGGACCGGAGCGACTGCCTGGACGCCATCATCCCCGGACCATCAACCCAACCATCTACATCCCCATATGAGTGTGTCTGAGAGTGCAACGGGCCCGTGTCCTGGGATAAGTTAAGACTGTATAAGCTTCACTGTGTGTTCTTCTCCTCCTTCCTGTACAAATTGTAATAAACCAATCTGTTCTTACTGTTTCTTCCTAATTCGACCGTATCAGTCTTATCCTCCATTGGGTAAGCGTGGCACGATTCGGAACCGCTCAAATCGGGTTTAGTTCTTGTTAACAGCTTGTATCACGGCTCGCTATAGCTCGGCATTTCCATTATAACCGTGATTCGGTCGGGGTTATTTCCTTGTTTCCTGGGAGGCGTTGGTAATTAGGTATTAGGAATTCGGCCTATGACCCTACCCAACGCTGACTGGAAGGAACGTCATAGCCCTGGATCACGTCGGCTAGCAAAAAGACAAGGGACTAATCCCCCCTTAGTAAGGGGAATGGCCGACGTTGAGATCCGCAACATTTGGTGTCAGGGAAGTGGGATTGGACCCAAAGTGCGCCTAACGCACTCGAAATTACGAGTGGCCGAAATTTTATTACAATCCAAATTAAATCGTGCCATGGATAACCAAGACGGTCGGATGCCGGTGGGGGTAGAAGAGAAGGAGGTAGAGGAATTAGAATTAACCCAGGACCCCCGGGAAGGACAGTTGGCAAGGGTGGAGAGAATTAATGAGGGTGCAGAAGTAGGGGTAGCATGCGAAGAAAATGGTGGCACCTCGCACGTGGCGGCGAGAGCTGAGCCCGCAGCGCCAATAGATATGGACCTTCTTTTGGCACAAATTAGGGCGTGCATGACGGAGTCGAAATGGGAGATTGGCCAAATGGGAGAACATTTGGGAAATCAAATTACGGGATTAGAAAGCAAAATGGGGGGCCAAATGAAGGAAATGGGGGGCCAAATGAAGGAAATGGGGGGCCAATTGAAGGACATGGGTGGCCAAATGAAAGAAATGAAAGAGGGGTTAACGGGGTTGGAAAACAGGATGGCCACCCAAGAGAATCAAATGGTAGGAATGAAGGACGGGTTAAAAAGGTGTGGTAACAGAATAGAAGGCCAAATAAAAGAGATGGGGAAAGAAATAAAGCGCAGGTCGAGCGGGAAAGTCACATTGGTATGCGACGAGGTAGCGCGATTTGCGGAACGCAGAGAAAGCGTGGTGGAGCAAAGCGCAGTTAGGTGGTATAGATATAGGTATAGAAATAGGTATAGTTAGGTATAGAAATCGCGACACGGGGTATAGAAAAGCCGACGGCTGCCGAATTAGAAAATCTTATTTTATGTGCACCAGCGGTCATCCAGCTTAATAAAGAAAAATAAATTATAATGGAAATCGGGGTTGAGGAGACGGCAGAATCAGAGATTAGATCTAGGGAAGAAATGGAATTGTACTCAGAGTCTGCATTCGCATTGTGATGTCGTGCTTACTAACCAAAATGAGAATTTGCAGGCGCTGCTGCGGAAAAGAATCCCGAAGGTGAGTAGGGCTGTGTATGGCGCGAAAAGGTTTGGCGCGAAAGTGTTTGGCATGAAAAGATTTTTCGTGCGCTTGGGATCGCGATGTCACCCGGGCGCTCATGGAAGGTCCGTGGTGTGCTGTGTGAAAGTGAATGGCGCGCGTGTGCGACCGACGCCGGGTCACGTGGTGTGAGAATGCGATTCAAGCATCGACGCAGACCGGGGCAGCGTTTAGGCTGACGTATAGCCGACGCGAGCTCTCGGGGCGTGGTGCGCTTTGTGTGCTGCGGGAGCCGGCGGGGATCGTTGCCTTGGTGGCGTGCACGATTTGTGCTGGGCCCCACCCTGTATGGTCGGTGCCGCGTCATAAAGGCGGTCGGCATGGGACAAGGGGGGGGGGTAGGCCAGGTCGGACCTTTGCCCCCTGACGGGCACGGTGCTCCGACCGGGGGAGGTTGGGTCTTCGTGCCGGAGACCGGACGGCTCCGCGCAGAGATGGCGCCTGGAGCCTCGGCCCAAGTATGCCTCCTCCCCAGAATCGGAAATGCCGGACGGATCCAACCAACAGGAGACTGACCATCCACATGCATTGCTCGGCTTTCCATAGCCGAGCGGTGAAAATGTATTTCCGCACTGAGAGGCTCATAGCGATAGTGTTGAGAAGTGGTACTCTGCATGTAGGAATGGAAGTTTGACCATTCCTCACGCATTCATTGGGGCAAAGGAGCAGTAGTTTATGGGGTTGGCAGTGAAAGCTCGCCGAGGGTGGGCTAGGATATTGTTAGGGATTTAGAAAAATGACAGTAGGGACGAGATTTAAGTAGAGACATTGATACAAGTAGAGGGGACATAGTCAGATTAGGTGGATGTTAATGACGAGGGAAGTGCTTAGTGTAAGGGAAGACAGGGAAAGCACAAGTATTAGAGGGAAGGAGATAGTTAGCTGATGCTGTGTGTGTGTAATTGTGAGTGCCTCCTGGGCTTGGTGAAATGAGGCGTTGGTCGAGAATGGTTGTGTGTGTGAAGATCTTTGGAATGAACTTGGTGAAATGAGGCAATGGTCTGGGATGACCGGAGAAAGTGTATGAGTGGTGCATTGAGGATGTGTGTAAGTGTGTTGAGTGATTGACTTGTGTGGGGTGCAAGTGAAAATACTGAGTGGTATGGAATAAATGGTATGGAGTGAGTAGTGTGGGATGAGTGGTGTGGAGTGCATGGTGCGAAGGAGTGGATGGGGGAAGATGGACCCCTTCACGAATACCCGGGGAGGGTAGTTTAAAGTTAGGTGGAGGGAGTAGGGAAATTGTTTGGATGTTGACATCTGTGGTGCAGGGAGTAGCAAGTTGTTGCTTTGAGGGGTGCATAAGTCTGTGGAAATGGCTGGGTGTGTGGGCTTAATTGGTGAGTATAGTTATTGGGGCACTCCGCCACTGGTAGTCTGTCGGCCAGGTGAGGCCGCAGGTAGGCTCTGGGAGCCAGGTAGAGTACAGTGTAGAGTTCAGCGGGGCCCGAGGATCCGAGAGAAGGACCCGGGTAGCCCAATGCCAGAGAGGGCATCAGCGGGGTGAGAGAGCTAGGAGGGCCTTCCCCGAATTTAGGGTAGTTGTGAGGAGCTAGGCAAGCTCGGGTGGCCACTTTAGTGGCGGAGGTGCGCAGGTAGGTAGACCTGCTGGTAGAGCCACACGACCCCGCCCCAAAATTGTGCGAAGGCACAGTATGAAAAATATGGGGAGTGAGACCCCAAATTGGGAGGGCACCACAGGGTTGGACAATGGGAATTGGTTTTTAGAACCACATAGTGTAAATATGCCGATTGGCAGGGCATGACCCCGGGTAGTTTAAGAGTTAATGTCAATTAGAGGATAGCTAGGATCAGAATCTCTTCGCACCATACACATCCACTCACCAAGGTGACAGGACTCCACACCAGGTTTTGCAGACGATTTGGAATGAAAGACGCATCATGACGTTGGTGAGACATTGTGTGTATTCCATCCCTTCCTTCTTGGGAGGGATTGGCTGACGAATTCGGAATTAGAGGGGAGATATGGGAACAAGACGATAGAGACGGAATTTGTAAAGTGTAAATATGGGGAGGGGCAAGGGTAGTGTAGGTTGACATGGGGGGTGACGAATGGCTAGGGACGAGCTTTCTCCGCTCGCTCTCCCACGCCCCTCATGTTGCATAACCTTGTATTGACATGTACCCTTGCGCCCTTGCCCCTGCTAACCTCTGCTTTGTCTTTCCTCCCCACCCATGGACCCATATATCTTTTGTTGAGGGGAGTGTGCAGGTACCCTGAGCTGTGCGGCTGCACCTTTGTGCTGCCCCCTGCTACCTGTTGCCTGCACCGGTACACCTATGGACCACATGTTCTGTGGCCTGGCACCTTTTGCTGGGGCAGACAATCGCGGCAAACATTACCTTGCCCTGCGGACCACTGTTTTAAGTGGCATCAATGCCATGCAGTCAGACCACCTAAGTTGGCCCTGCTGGCCGAAATAAAAACAGACACGGTTTGTGCCTTTTTATTAATTTCCTTTGGTGTGTCAGGAAAGAAGACTGTAAGTTTTGAGGATGGCACACCTGAGACGAAGCAAGAAGACGCCGCAGCCCAGCAGCCAAGCACAAGACATCATTGATTATTTTGAAATGTTTTTGTGCATTTTGGTGGTTGTGCATGATGGTGCATTTATTGTGAATATGGGTGTATGGTGTATTGGTGCAGTGCATTTTGTGTTTCTCTCCTCCAAATTTCTAAACCACAAAAGAACAGGTCCTGGGTTCTAGTATTGTAAATAATTAGTCGTCTTGTAAATAACATGCTCCCCACCGGCAATATGTTAGTTTGCGAATTCTTTCCATAATTCGGTTAATTGTGGGCGTGAGTCTGATAGTTAGGACACAACGCAGTAGGCGGGACATATCTAGTGTTTAAAACTGTCGCACACAGGGTGGGAGGTTATATGTAGAGGGTAACCACACCTAAGTGTCACACTAAGTTAAAAAGTAGTCCTGACCCTTGCATCAGAAACAGTGGTGCTCACTTGTGTGGGTTCGGCCCGCAGACGAGCCTGGCAAAGGAGGGGTGCAGTGTTGCGGTTCTGAGAGTGTAAAGATAACATCAATAAAGGTTAAAGGTTTGCCCCCATAGTTAGTCCACGAGCAACACGTAGGTCACCTTAGAACATTAATTATGTCATAGTATGTGTCAGGATAAGGCCATTTCCATTAGTGATACGTGCATGTGTAAAATAAATAAGAGTAGGCCCCATTCATTTTGCGGCCCACCCTCCAAATCGACCTCGTTGGGCAGCATCCATCCCGCACCCTGATTCGGCCAATCCACCTCCTTTGCCAGCAGCGTTCACTGCTGGCAAGGGTTTTCGCTCGAAACCAGCCAAATGCCACGAGGTAGGCCTGAGAGAGGGTGGAGCCGGCGTTGAGGTCGGGGAGCGGCAGCAAGATGGTAAGAGCCAACAACCAACCAGGGCTCGGGTGAAATGGCGTGAGGGGCGTGGTAAGAGCGCGGCTGGCAAATTCCAGAGGGTTCGCTGGGTGGCGCTATATAAACGCGTGGACAAAGCCCTTCAAGAGGACTGAGCGAGCTCGCATTAACAGGACTGACGCAACTGCACTCGTTGTAAAAGGACTGAAGGAATCACGCTTGGTAAAGAGGACTGACGCAACTGCACTCATTGTAAAAGGATTGAAGGAATCGCACTTGGTAAAGAGGACTTATGAGCAAAAGACTGCCCTTATGAGAGAACTGTATAACAGGACTGGTCAGAAGGAATCGGTGTATGAGAGCTTGCAAAGGACTCGTGAGGAGAAACGCATTAAGAAGCGCGTTCGAGCTGTCCGATTATAACATACGGGGCTGAGCCGCGAGTGTAACCGCCAGCCAACCGTGCCTGTCGCCCTGTAACTGTCCGCTCTGCGTCAATGCCCCGTGGGGAGCTTCTGCTGCCCTGATCATCTGCTTCGCTGTACGAGTCGGGGACCGGAGCGACTGCCTGGACGCCATCATCCGTGGACCATCAACCCAACCATCTACATCCCCGTGTGAGTGTGTCTGAGAGTGCAACGGGCCCGTGTCCTGGGATAAGTTAAGACTGTATAAGCTTCACTGTGTGTTCTTCTCCTCCTTCCTGTACAAATTGCAATAAACCAATCTGTTCTTCCTGTTTCTTCCTAATTCGACCGTAGCAGTCTTTTCTTCCATTGGGTAAGTGTGGCACGATTCCGAAATGCTCAAATCGGGTTTAGTTCTTGTTAACAGCTCGGATCATGGCTCGCTATCGCTCGGTGTTTCCATTATAACCGTGATTCTGGCGGGATTATTTCCTTGTTTCCTGGGAGGCGTTGGTAATTAGGTATTAGGAATTCGGCCTACGACCCTACCCAACGCTGACCGGAAGGAACGTCATAGCCCCGGATCACGTCGGCTAGCAAAAAGACAAGGGGACTAATCCCCCCTTGGTAAGGGGAAAGGCCGACATTGAGATCCGCAACAATATATATATATATATATATATATATATATATATATATATATATATATATATATATATATATATATACATATATATATATATGTGTATGTATGTATATATATATATATATATATATATATATATATATATATATATATATATATATATATATATATTGTTGCAGACGCGGATTAAAGATGTTATTTTACCGAGCGGTTTGGTATTACCGCGTCCGAACAGTTACTCCCCACTTAAAACCCGATTTCACCCAAACGTTGGCCGGATCGCACCGCAGCTAGTCAATAGGGAAAAGACAAAGGCGACACGGATGTGAAGAAGAAGAAGGAATAAAACGAGAAGACGTACAGACGAGTAATGGGATTTATTATTTACACAAGCAAAAAGGAGCAATCAAGGTTTATTTACAACACATAAGACGCAGGTGACACAGGGAAAATACTAGCTTATACAGACTTAATTAACCCAGGACAGAACAAACAGAACAAACTCACGTACACAAGAAGGATGGAAAGGCAGGAGGTGGATGGCTGGAGGGAGAGGGAGGTCCAAAGGGGTCCTGCAGCTCAACCGGCGCGTTTAGCAGCCGCCGTTCCTTTACGGTCCTGCTCCAAACCGCCGTTCAGGCCCCCGAGCTGCTGTTTGTGGCGGCTGTGGACGTCGCGTGCTTTGCCAGGCCTTGTCCGACTCGTCTGGTCCAAACCCTCAACTCGTTCTTGGTCCACTCACTCTTTACCACCGACTCCTCACCGCAACCAACGCAACCAACTGACCACCGACTCCACTGACTGACTCCTCACGACTCTCTCCACGACCAACTCTCTCTGGCAACCGACTCACTTGCTTCCTGCGTGCGCGCCTTTATAACGCCTCTGGCGATTAAGCCGCGGCCTTTTGGACACGCCCATCGGGGTGCTCACCTCGGCCCTGGTTCGTCGCGCGACCCCTCGGGCTCCGCCCTTGATGACGACGGCCGGGCACGCCCCTCTTCCCCTCATGACGAGGTGGAGACACGCCTTTCTTCCCCGACTCGAGCACATGGTCAATGGTGGTTTTGGAGGGGATGTAATATGGGCAATCGAAGCTCGGCAATGACGAGAGGGGATGTAATATGGGCAATCGAGGCTCGGCAATGACGAAAGGGGATGTGAAGGAAATGGGGATTTTGGGGATGGGAATGAAAGGGGATCTATTCTCTTTCACTGGTGCAATGGAGTACTTCAATTAATGGGAGACACAGCCTTACCCTAGAAACACAGAATAAGAGATAACTATCAACAGGGGTATTCTATTACTTGGCTGATGTGTATGCTTGTGGACTAATTATGGATGCCCTTTCACCTTTACACAGCTCCGGAGGTAGGGGGCGCAGAATAAACAATAATAATAATAGTACAGCACACAATCAAAAAATATACAGTCCTCATCTCCGCAACAATATATATATATATATATATAATATATATATATATATATATATATATATATATATATATATATATATAATATATGTATATATATAATATATATGATATATTATATATGTATATATATATATTATATATATATATATATATATATATATTATATATATATATATATATATATATATATATATATATATATATATGTACAGTCACGTGAAAAAGTAAGTACACCCCATGTAAAGTTTTGACTTTTTCAACATATTTCAACATACAGCTATTTGATCTTCATTTCAAAAATACTGATAGATAAAGGTGATATAATATAACAAATATCATGAAACATTTACATTTTGTAATCCATTATATAATTTAAATAAACATGAATGCAAATTTTGCATGTGGAAAAAGTAAGTACACCCCTACATTTATCACTACTTCAAATACCTAAAATTAGACTCAGGTGCACCAGCTCAGGTGCAAATGATTAGAACATCGTTGGAGCGGATCTTGGAGGAACCTGTCTTATTTAAACCTCAGACATTTAGTTTGGTTTGCTCTTTGTTATTGAAGTGTGCAGCCTCACCATGCCTAGATCAAAAGAGCTCTCTGAAGCCTTCAGAAAGAAGGTTATAGATGCCTACGAGTCTGGGAAGGGATTTAAAAATATCTCCAAACAATTTTAAATCAATCATTCGACTGTCCGGAAGATCATCTACAAGTGGAGAAGATTCCACACAACTGCCAACTTGTTCAGGCCGGGGCCGCCCCAGCAAGTTCAGCCCGAGAGCAGACCGCAAGATGCTGAAAGAAGTCTCTAAGAACCCCAGAATGTCATCATGGGACATACAGGTAGCTCTTTCCACTATTGATCTCAAAGTGCATGAGTCTACCATTAGAAAGAGGCTGCACAAATTTTATCTACATGGGAGGTGTGCCAGGAGGAAACCTTTGCTGTCCAGAAAGAACATCAGGGCAAGACTAAAGTTTGCCATTGAACACCTGGGCAAAGACCAGCACTTCTGGAACAATGTGCTCTAGACAGTTGAGTCAAAGGTAGAGCTATTTGGCCACAGTACCAGAAGACATGTTTGGCGAAAACCAAAGACAGCATTTGACCACAAGAACCTGGTACCAACTGTAAAGCATGGTGGTGGAAATATTATGGTTTGGGGCAGCTTTGCTGCATCAGGGCCTGGGCAGCTCACCATCATAGAATCCACTATGAATTCTTCATTGTACCAGAGGGTGCTTGAGGATAATGTGAGGCCATCTGTCGGAGAGTTGAAGCTCAACCGAAGGAGGACCTTGCAACATGACAATGACCCTAAACATACCAGTAAATCCACCAAGGAATGGCTGAAAATAAAGAAATGGGGGGTTCTGAAATGGCCAAGTCAAAGCCGGATCTAAATCCCATCGAGATGTTGTGGGGGGGATTTGAAACGAGCTGTGCATGCAAGAAACCCCTCAAACATCGCACAGCTGAAAGAATTCTGCATGGAGGAGTGGGTAAAATTTCTCCCAGTCGATGTCAGAGACTGGTAAACAGTTATAAGAAACGCCGACTTGAGGTTGTTTCTGCGAAAGGGGGCAATACCACCTATTAGAGCCAAGGGTGTACTTACTTTTTCCACATGCGAAATTTTCATTTATGTTTATTTAAATTATACAATGGACTACAAAATGTAAATATTTCAAGATATTTGTTGATATTATATCACCTTTATCTATGAATATTGTTAAAATGAAGATCAAATAGCTGTATGTTGAAATATGTTGAAAAAGCCAAAACTTTACATGGGGTGTATTTACTTTTTCATGTGACTGTATACAATCGTGGCCAAAAATATTGGCACCCTTGCACTTTTTTCAAATAATGCACCATATCTTCCAGAAAATTGTTGAAATTAAAAAATCTTTTGGTGTCCACATATGTATTTCTTTGGTTTGCAGTGGAACAAAACAAAAAAAAGCTGAAGAAATTACTAAAACGTAGCTTATTCCATACAATAATAATTAGATTTCCACAACTAAAACGTAGCTTATGCAGAAATCCTAAAACGGCCCGGACAATATTATTGGCACCTTTTAGAAGTTTTTTTGTTTGTTTGTTTGTATACAAGATCGAGGCTCATGTAAGAGCTAACATTAATCACAAAAAGACACACTGACACATAAAACATAAGTTAAGGAAGCGGGAGACAAGATTGGGAGACAGAGGGAAGCACACAAGTACAACATTTGAGAGCAGGGACATCGGGAGATCTGTGGGAGGGAGAGGGCTTGGGGGAGGAGGCACAGGAAGGAGGAAAGGGGGGTGGGAGAGGTATAAAACACATGGACACTGCGAGGTCTTCCAGGAAAGAAGTCGGAATTTCAAAAAAGTGGTTCTGGGGTGAATTAATGGGGGTAGAAAAGATCAAGGTTTTGGATGGGTGAAGACAAGAGATGGTGGTGAACAGCTGTTTTAAAGACCTGGAGGGAGGAGTGGGATTGAATAGAGTGAGGGTGTTTGTTCCAGAGGTGGGAGAAAAGAGGAATGAAAGAGGGAAAGTGAATGGAGAGTCTTGATTTTGGCAGTTTAACCATAAGAGGGTTGCAGGCAGATCTTGTGCCTGTAGGAATATTTGGGGGACAAAGCACAGACAGAGCTGGGGGAGCTAGGCCGGAGAGGAGTCGGTAAAAGACAGAAAGGCCACCAACCTGCCTGCAGTGAGTGAGTGAAAGGCCATCAGAGTTAGCTTCATCACGGGAGATTTTTAAAGTTGTTCGAAATAATTCGATTTCAAGCAGGTAATTCTCCTTTACTTTTGATTTGAACTCACCTGTGCTGGGTTGCCGGTGCCTGCAATATAAAAATCACACATTCAACCAGTTTGAATGGAGAAAAAGAGTCATTCTGCTGTTTTGTGTCACTGTGTGTACCACAATGAGCATGGAGAAAAGAAAGAAAACCAGAGAATTGTCTGAGGAGGTTAGACACAAGACTGTGGCCAAGCATGGACAATCTCAAGGCTACAAGGCCATCTCTAGAGACCTTGATGTTCCTGTGTCCACCGTATGCAATGTTATCAGGAAGTTTAAGGCCCATGGCACTGTAGCCAACCTCCCTGGATGTGGCCGCAACAGAAAACTTAATCGAAGATTACAGCGAAGGATTGTTCGAATGGTGGAGAAAGCACCTCGATCAACTGCCAAACAGATTCAAGCTGACCTTCAGACAAGGTACGACAGTTTCAACTCGCATCCTCCTTCGTCAACTCAATGAAAGGGGGTTCTATGGTAGGAGACCCAGGAGGACCCCACTGCTGAGAGGGAGACATAAGAAAGCCCGACTGGATTTGCCCAAAACACACCTGAACAAGCCAAACTCCTTCTGGGAGATATGTCCTGTGGACAGATGAGACCAAATTAGAGCTTTTTTGTAAAGCACATCATCTCTATGTTTACAGAAAACAAAATGAAGCCTTCAAAGAAAAGAACACCTTCCCTACAATCAAACATGGAGGAGGTTCAGTGACGTTTTGGAGTTGCTGTGCTGCCTCTGGCACTGGGTGCCTTGAATCTGTGCATGGCATCATGAAATCAGGAGATTACCAAGGCATTTTGGAGCGCAATGTTCAACCCAGTGTCAGAAAGCTGGGTCTCCGTCGAAGGTCATGGGACTTGCAGCAGGACAATGACCCCAAACACACTTCAAAAAGCACCTAGGAATGGTTCAAGACAAAACGTTGGACTGTTCTGAAGTGGCCAGCAATGAGTCCAGATCTAAATCCCATTGAGCACCTGAGGGGAGATCTGAAAACAGCAGTTTGGAGAAGGCACCCTTCAAATCTGCGAGAAGTGGAGCAGTTTGCACAAGAAAAGTGGCCCAAACTGCCAGTAGAGAGGTGGAGGAAGCTCATTCATGGCTATAGGAAGCACTTGACTGCAGTTATTTTGTCCAAAGGTTGTGCTCCCAAATATTAAGTATGGGGTGTCAATAATTTTGTCAATGCCATTTCTTTTTATTATCTGATTTAAAAGGATATATTAAGATCTGAATCAAAAACAAATGTTTTGTAATATCAACAGTGAAATAAAGAATTGTGGGGACCAATTACTTTTGTCAATTTCAACTTATTTTTTCGAGAAAATTGTGTTATTTGAAAAGAGTGCAAGGGTGCCAATATTTTTGGCCACGACTGTGTATATATATATAGTATGTTGCATCTATAGTAGGTAACTGTTTATTCTCTTTTGTAGCATTCCTTTTAGCAATTTGAGATGATGGACAGAAATGCAGACATTTCGTCTTCTGGGTAAAATGTTGGTTTTCCTGTACGTCATTCCATTCCCTCGTGTACTATTCCCAAGGGCCAAGACCATTCAAAATGACTGAATGAATGTTCCAATTAAACAACTGATCGTTTCGTGGAAGAAAATGTTTGATATATAAAAGAAGTTGCATCAGAAGCGAGTGCGAAGTGATCAATGTCAATAATCTTAACATAAGCAATGATGAACTTTACTCTTTACACCAATCGTGTGTTCATTATGGGACAATGGAAGCCATTGGTGTGTTTCCTGCTCGCCCTCATCATAGTGATTAGCCTCTTAGGAAATCTATTCGTACTCGTCGCCATCTGGCATTCCCGCCATTTCATGGATAGCCCTTCGAATTACCTTATCCGCTCCTTGGTGTGCTCCGACCTCCTTACGGCCATATTGGTCATGCCTCCAAGCACCTCGCTCATCCTCTCCAATGCCTGGCTCTTCGGCTCCGTGGCCTGCATGCTGTGGAACGTTCTCGAAGTGCTGTGCATCACGGTGACCATCAACACGTTTTGCTTGATCGCGATCGACCGATACGTGGCCGTTACAAGACCTCTATATTACCCAGTGATCGTCACAAGAAACCGCGCCAGGCTCGGCGTCATTGTCGTGTGGATTCTGGCGGTGGTGATCTCGTTCTTCCCGATCGTTCTGGGTTGGTGGAAGACAGACCTGCCGGCTGCTCAGAAATGCTACGACGACGATGAATGCTGCGATTTGATGGCGAATGAAACGTACATCATCGTGTCGTCCATATTCGCCTTCTTCCTGCCCCTGAGCATCATGCTCTTCGTGTACAATCGGATTTTTAAGGAAGCTCGTCACCAGGTAATTATTGCGCAATTTTGGAACGATCGTGGATCTAATTTGATGACCTTAGTGGTGAAGACCTTCTAGCAGTGCTGGGAAATTGTATTTACTGACGTCTTGTGATTACCTTCCTCGGTGGGATAATGATTTCCGCTCTTCGACTGGGAAAGTGCTCATTCTGAACCCCAACAGGAGTCATAGCAAATATTTCAAAAATGGTACGTTCTGCTTCGTTGTTTAACTCGCAATTTTTGCAAATTTAATTTTTAAATTTTTATTTTTGCAAATTTAATTTTTTGCAAATTTGCAAATTTAATTTTTGCAAAAAACTCGCAAATTTAACTCGCAATAAAAGAGTTTAACTCGCAACTCGCAATTTTTTTAAAAAACGATAAAGTACAGACAAACTAGAACAACACTCGGCAGAGCATACCTCTGCCAGGTGAACATTTTCCCTTTTGTATCTCACTGATAGGCCGGATCTGGATTCGGACCTGAACCAAAATCGAATCGGCTTGTTAGTGTCACCAAACCAACTCATCCACCACGTTTTGTCATAATCCGTTCACAACTTTTTGAGATATCGTGCTATATATCATTTTTTTCCCCCAGCTTTCAATACTTTAAAAACATTCTCGGATCCAGATTCGAATCTTCACCAAAATATAATAATTTCATCCTTGTCACATAACCAACCTCTCCACCAAATTTAGTCTGAATCTATCCACAACTTTTTGAGATATTGAGCTATATATCATTTTTTGCCTCAGCTTTCAATGGTGAAGAAGCAATTTAAAACCTTCTCGGATCCAGATTCGAATCTTCACCAAAATCTAATAATTTCGTTATTGTGACATAACCAACCTCTCCACCAAATTTAGTCTGAAACTGTCCAAAACGTTTTGAGATATCATGCGATATATCGCTTTTTTCTCTATCTCTCAATGGTGAAGAATCACTTAAAAAATATTTGATCCGGATCTGGATTTGGACCTGAACCAAAATCGAAACGGCTTGTTCTTTTCACACACCGAACTCATCCACAAAGTTTTGTAATAATCTGTCCACAACACTTTTTGAGATATCATGATATATATTATATATATATATATATATATATATATATATATATATATATATATATATATATATATAACTGTAAGAAATAATAGAAACTCCACAGTACGAGCAGGGCATCTCATTTGCATTGAATAAATAATCGTTAGATTAAATAAGACGCGGACGTAGCTTCAGGACGTCGATCTTTAATTGTCGACAAGCTTTCGACCAACAAAGGTCTTCTTCTTAGTCTACAGAAACAACAGGCATGTATATCAGACAAGTATGTATCGTGATATGTGTGTAAGATGTGTGATATGTGTAGAAAATGCATACAAAAGGAAGAGCCACGCTAAAGCTCACTCACCGTCCCCAAGTTCAGCGGAAGTGCGGCGCAGCTTACAGTTATCGTTCACTTTACAGTTTGTGCATGTGCATATACAAATATATATACATACATACATAAACACACAAGCATATATTCATATACCATTTATATTCCTAAAATATATTTATATATTTATTTATATATTTATATAAATGACATATATGAATGAATGAGTGAGTGAGTGAATGAATGGGTTACAGTTAATGATTTGATTGGGTTGATGTTGAAACATGCTTTAATCATCAAAATTTATGTCATGAGGGATTTTTTCCGAAGTTTATGTATCCAAAAGGACTCACGTTTCAGAATCGTGGTGTGTGATCGATTTGTAATTGATTCAATGGCAGGGATTTGAATGTCATTTATGGAGTGATCCGGTTGATTAAAGTGTATCATGTAAGGTAGAGATTTGCCCTGACTGGTGTGGAAGTTATTGATTTCTGACCGGGTGTTACTAAATCGTGTGTAGAGTGTATTCTCAGTTTTTCCAACATTTTTTTTTTTTTTTTTTGTATACAAGATCGAGGCTCGTGAAAGAGCGAACATTAATCACACAGAAAGACAAACCGACACATAAAACATATAACATTGGGAGCGGTAGACAAGATTGGGAGAGAGGAGGAAGGACACAAACACAACATTATTTTGAGAGCAGGGACCGAGAGACATGGAGACATCGAGAGAACTGTGAGAGGGAGAGGGCATTGGGGAGGGGCATGGGAAGGGGGGGGGGGGGTGGGAGAGGTATAAAACATATGGACACTGCCAGGACTTCCAGGAAAGAAGTTGGAATTTCAAACAAGGTGGATCTGGGGTGAATTAGCAGGGGTAGAAAAGATCAAGGTTTTGGATGGGGGAAGATAAGAGATGGTGGTGAACAGCTGTTTTAAAGACCTGGAGGGACGAGTGGGATTGAAGGGAGTGAGGGAGTTTGTTCCAGAGGCGGGAGAAAAGAGGAATGAAAGAGTGAAGGTGAGCAGAGAGCCGAGATTTCGGCAGTTTAACCATCAGAGGGTTGCTGGCAGATCTTGTGCGACCTGTAGGAATATTTGGGGGACAGAGCACAGAGAGAGCTGGGGGTGCAAGGCCGGAGAGGAGTCGGTAGAAGACAGAAAGACCACCTACCTGCCTGCGGTGAGTGAGTGAAAGGCCCTCAGAGATAGCTTCATCGCGGGAGATTCCAATAATTCTGAAAGCTTTGGTTTCGACAGCGTGAAGCCGAGCTAGGTGTGAGGCAGGAGCACCGGCCCATAGGGGAGAACAGTATTCTATTGAGCTGCGGATGAAAGCCTTGTATGTGGTGAGGAGCTCAGGTGTGCCGAGGAAGGACTTCGCACGACGGAGGGTGCCCAGTCGGCGACTGGCTTTGGAGGCCAGCTTGGAAATGTGGTTTTCCCAAGAAAGATCATGGCAGATAGTGAGACCCAAAAGCTTGAGCGACAGAACTTCTTGGAGAGGATTGTTGAGAAAGTAGATGGGAGGGTTGTCCAGTCGATCTTTTCGGAGAGACATAGTAAGAGTGTGAGATTTGTCAGGATTGAAAGACATGTTCCACTTGTTTGACCAGTCTGTGATTTTGTCCAAGTCTTCAGAGAGTGAGGAGGCTGCAGACTGCCGATCTGAGGGCAGAGAAATGGAGCAGCAGAGAGTGGAGTCATCAGCAAAGAGATAGAGAGGATTTTCCAGAGAGTCGGAGAGATCATTGATAAAGACCAGAAAAAGCACAGGGCCCAGAACACTGCCTTGGGGAACTCCAGCCTGAACAGGAAGGGGAGTTGAGAGAAATCCATTCAGGGCCACACGTTGACTACGACCAGAGGGGAAGTCCGCAAGCCATGCATGGAGATTTCCGTGGATACCATAGGAGGAGAGTTTGGTGAGCAGAGCTGGGTAGCAGACCGTATCGAAGGCACGTGATATGTCGAGGGAGACAGCTCTGATTTCCTGTTTGGCATTGAGGACCTCCATCCATTGTTGAGACAGCAGAAGCAGCATGTCCAGAGTAGAGTGACCTGGTCTGAAACCAAATTGATGATCAGAGATCAAGCCGTTGGAGAAGAGGAAAGATTTCATATCCGAAGCAATGATGGATTCCATGACTTTGCTGATAATTGGGAGCAGGCTGATTGGTCTGTAGTTGCAAGGATCTGTTTTTGCACCTTTTTTGTGTAAAGCGGTAATGTTTGCTGATTTCCAGGATGCTGGCAGATTACCTTGAGCAAAAGAGAGGGTGAAAAGGACAGAGAGAGGGTGAGATAGAGCAGCAGAGCAGGATTTTAGGACCCGTGGGCCGATGCCGTCTGGTCCAGTTGCAGAATCAGAGTCGAGGTTAGACAAAAACTCCTCCACCTTGTCAGCTGAGAAGGACACAGAGTCCAGGAGCAGTTGGGTTCGACTGGGAAGGGTGGGAACAGAGAGAGATGGGTTTGGCACACAAGATTTTGAGACAAACACAGAGTTGAGGCATTTGGCTTTGTCACGTGCGATGTCAACTGTGTGGCCATTTGAGGTAAGGGAGGGGATGGAGGGGGAACAAACACCAGAAACGGATTTGACCAGACGCCACCAGGATTTGGGGGAAGGAGACAGGTTTGAGAGTTCATTCTTGAGTGTGGAGAGATAGTGCTTCCTGGCACTCCTGAGGGTAGACACACACTTGTTCCGAGCTTGGTGGAAGGAACTGAGATTGCCTTCAGTTGGATTTGCCTTCCAAGAGGCAAAGGCAAGTTGTTTCAGGGCAACTGCCTCACCACAAGATTCAGTGTACCATGGACGGGAGGAAGGGTAAGACAACTGAAGACGAGATGGCATAAATCTGTGCATGAGAGAGAGCAGTTTGCTTTGGAAGAATTCCCAGGAAGAATTGATGTCAGAGGCAGTGGAGATGGGAGACCAATCCAGACGATTGATGGCTGCTTGAAGACCGTCCCAGTCAGCCTGAGTGAAATGCCAGACTCGTCGACGCTGAGGAGGCTCTCTGAGAATGGCCAGAGAGATGTCCACTTTGACAAGCACATGATCAGAAGAACCGATTGGGGCAGAAGAAGAGCAGCAGACATTAACAGGGAAGTTTGTCATAACCAAGTCTAGAAGAGAAGATACTCCATTGGCTGAGATCCGGGTCGGGAAATTGACAGATTGTGTCAATCCCAGTGAGTCACAGAAGTCCTTTGCTGAGGTGCCATGACTGGTGAGAGAGGAACCCACACCCAACCAGCTGGCATGATGACAGTTGAAGTCACCACATATGAGGAAGAGAGAGTTGGGATGAGTGGATAGAAGTTGGTCCATGTTGTCAGACATTGAAATGTAAATGGAGTCATCTCTGTTTGGAGGACGGTACAGAACACATATGAACAAAAGGTGGGAGCGGAGAGGAAGCCGTAGCCAGAGGTACTCCAGGGGGTGAGGAGGAGAGAGGGCAGTGCAAGGAGAGTGAGGAAGAGAGTTTTTGATGAAGATAGACACCCCACCACCAGGACGAGGCTCAGGTCTATCATACCGGAGGAGGGAGTAACCAGGAAGAGATATTAAGGAATCAGAGACATCTTGAAGGAGGAAAGTCTCTGTTAAGCAGATCAAGTCTGGATTGTCAGAAGCAACCTGTATGGAGAGATCAGTCAGGTTTGAGCGAAGGCCCCGGATGTTTGAGGTCCATACCGTTAATGAAGAGAGAGGGGGAGCATCGGGTACAGGACAGGGGAGGGGAGGAGTAGGGTAAGATGAAGGATGAGAGGGGGAGGTAGGGAGAGCAGTTGATAGTGTGTCAGAGATTACAGAAGAGTTCCAAGAAAGGGAAGGATGAGGAGGATGAAAGGTTTGATGGTGAAGGGATGAGGCACAGTGAGGGGTTGTTTGAGGGGGGGCAGAGGAAAGTAGAAGGTTGGGGGGGGGGTGGAGGTATGAGATAGAAGGGAGATGAAGTGGGGAGGAGGCAGCTTTGAGGAGGAGGGGGGAGGAGGGAGAATTGGAGAGGAATGGTATGGGAGGAGATTTGAATGGGAGGGGTTGGGGGGGAGTTTTGAAGGGGAGGAGTGAGAGGGGAGGTTAGGAGGGGAGGGGCAAGGGGGGAGTTTAGGACTGGAGGGGCAAGGGGGGAGTTTAGGAGTGTAGGGGCAAGGGGGGAGTTTAGGAGGGGAAGGGCAAGGAGGGAGTTCAGGAGTGGAGGGGCAAGGGGGGAGTTTAGGAGTGGAGGGGCAAGGGAGGAGTTTAGGAGTGTAGGTGCAAGAGGGGGGAGGGGGTTTGGAGGGGGGGGGCAAGAGGGGAGTTTCGAAAGTGGATGATTAATGAAAGACGAACATTGATAACAAATTGGGTTTGTTGTGATTTTCAAGTTAGCAATCCGATTCAGAACGATGGAGGAGGGGTGGAATGAATGTGAATTTAGACCATGTAGTGAGGGAGACGTATAAGAGATTGAATTTCTTTTTTTTGACATGGAATGAGATGGAGAGGAATTTGAAAAAAAGCCTTTTAAATAGGAAGAAAAACAGCGTGTTGTAATATACCACTGAATAAAACACTGAAGGGGAAAGTTTATACATATTTAAATAATATTAAAACAGAACAGTAAACAATCTTATATGCACAAAGTACCAACGGGGGGAGAGCCGAGAGGGACCACCATGAGTCACGTGGACAGGGCAAAAGGTGGATGGCAAGGAGATAATGGGGGCGGGGCGAACAGCACACCTGGACAGAAAGTACAGGATGAGATAAACAGCACACGTGGAGAAAGGAAAAATAAATGTTTGGTGCACTTTTGGCAAGTGATTAGGTATATGACCCATGTAGATTTGCAGTTCATATAGGAGGTGATGGGGAATTTTTGTCCAGTGCTAGAACTACAAAATTTGTTTCCTTCTAGTAAATGCTTGTGAATAATACATTTGTTTGCTGTGCATTTACAGAAGCCAGGGATCCTAGTTTGTTTGTTGTGGGGCTGTGGGTGCTTTGCTTTTACCAGAAGGTCCCTGAGTGTCCGACCACGTCGAAATGATGTTAGTGGAAGTTGAGGAAATGTGGTGCAGAGTGTTTCTGATTGATGGAGGAGAGGAAGGGCCTTATTCAGAATACTTGGCAATTGGGGTGAGGTAGGAGAGTAGGTGGTTACAAGTGGGACACGGTTAGTTGCAGATTTGTGTTTGTAAGTCAGAAGGTCTGCTCTCGGTATGCGTTTGGCTCGGTTTATTGCTTCTTTCACAGAGTGAGGGTCATAGTTTCTTGCAATGAAGTGTGTTTCTAATTGGCAGAGAGAAGTTTCTTCTGCCATTTTTGTTGAGCAAATGCGTCTTACTCTGAGTGCTTGACTGTATGGTATGCTTGCAATTGTATGTTTAGGATGAGATGAAGAAGAGAGAAGGTAAGAGTGAGTGTCTGTTGGTTTGGTGTATAGTTCTGTTTCGAGTCTGTTCTTTTGAAGTGTGAGTGATGTGTCTAGAAAGTGAACTTCGGACTGTGAGCTGTGGAATGTAAACTTGATGGTAGGATGAATCAAATTTAATTCATTTTGGAATTGTGTGAGACTACGGGGGGATTTTGACCAGATGAACTGGATGTCATCAATATGACGTACCCAATATTTTTCCAAGATGCCGTGATGAGGTTGTGCATAGATCTTGGCCTCTATCATTCCCATGAAGATGTTGGCGTACGGTGGTGCAACAGGGGTACCCATAGCGGTACCTTGAGTTTGAATGTAATGTCGTCCGTTGAATTGGAAATTATTCAGTTTGAGTGTCAGTTCTAATAGGCGCGTAAGGTCTTGAGTGGGTGGTATTGGGACTTGTCGTGTATCTAGTGCTTTGGGGCATGCAGACAGGCCTTCTGAATGTGGAATATTAGTGTAGAGGGATGTAACATCTGGTGTGACTAAAATGGTTTGGGAGTTGAAAGGTCAGTATATTCTGTTCAATCCTTGGATGTGGGTCAGTGTCCTGGTTGTGTCCTTAAGGTATGAGGAGAGATTCATCACGCGAGGATGTAAATGAGTCAACAAATTTTGATATGAGAACAGTTGGACATGAGCAGCCAGATACGATTGGTCTACCTGGATTGTTTACCTTGTGTATTTTAGGAAGAAAATAAAGGTTAGGGCAATGAGGATCTTTAGGAACCAAGCGAGATTTGATGATTTCATCCACCCGAATAGAATCTACTACCCTTTCAACCTCTTGAAGATGTAAAAGGGTAGGGTCGGATAGGAGCTCTTTGTAAGTATCACTATGTTGTTGACGATTACCTTCTGCAACGTAATCGGAAGTCGACATAATGACAATGGCAGTACATTTATCTGCTGGCTTTATGACTATCTTTTCATTATTTTGGAGATTGTGAAGTGCTCGTCGCTCTGCCTTTGTAAGATTGTCCTTATGTCTGGAACAATTATATTTTTGTGCCACCTTTTCAATTCCATTGCTCACTTGTTCCATATAGACATGTAGATATGGATTGTCAACACATGGTGTCCAGGTGCATTTTGTTTTGGGTAAAGTGAGTTGTGGTGTATAGTATCGGTGTATGTGATTGTATGCATGTTTGTTGGTGTTGTCTGTTGTGGTGCTGATGGTGCTGGGTGTACTTTAGCAAAGTGTGCCTTTAATGTCATTCGCCTACAGAAATCTTTTAAATCCTCTTTCAATTGTAATTGGTCTATTTGTGGAGCGATTGGCAAAATTTTAAACCCTTAGAGAGCAGGTTTATTTCCGCCTCACTGAGGGAATGATTGGAAAGATTGATGATCCCGAGTTTCGGTCGATCCAAACTGAGAATACACTCTGCACACGATTTAATAACACCCGGTCAGAAATCAATAACTTCCACACCAGTCAGGGCAAATCTCTACCTTACACGATACACTTTAATCAACTGGATCACTCTATAAATGACATTCAAATCTCTGCCATTGAATCAATTACAAACCGATCACACACCACGATTCTGAAACATGAGTCCTTTTGGATACATAAACTTCGGACAAAAATCCCTCATGGCATAAATTTTGATGATTAAAGCATGTTTCAACATCAACCCAATCAAATCATTAACCGTAACCCATTCATTCACTCACTCACTCATTCATTCATTCTACCTTTATATGTCATTTATATAAATATATAAATAAATATATAAATATATTTTATGAATATAAATGGTATATGAATATATGCTTGTGTCT
The DNA here is from genome assembly GCF_964187855.1 of Myxine glutinosa. Taxonomy (NCBI): domain Eukaryota; kingdom Metazoa; phylum Chordata; class Myxini; order Myxiniformes; family Myxinidae; genus Myxine; species Myxine glutinosa. The sequence goes on from NC_136261.1 coordinate 343,486,811, forward strand.
TTATGTATGTATGTATATATATATTTGTATATGCACGTGCACAAACTGTAAAGTGAACGATAACTGTAAGCTGCGCTTCACTTCCGCTGAACTTGGGGACGGTGAGTGAGCTTTAGCGTGGCTCTTCTTTTTATATGCATCTTTTACACATATCACTGTACATACTTGTCTGATATTCATGCCTGTTGTTTTCTGTGGAATAAGAAGAAGACCTTTGTTGGTCGAAAGCTTGTCGAGAATTAAAGATCGACCGTCCTGAAGCTACGTCCGCATCTGATTTAACCTCCCGATTAATTATTTAATGCAAATGAGACGCCCTGCTCGTACTGTGGAGTTTATACTATTTCTTACAGTTATATATATATGCAGTCACGTTAAAAAGTAAGTACACCCCATGTAAAATTTTGACTTTTTCAACATATTTCAATATACAGCTATTTGATCTTCATTTCAACAATATTGACAGATAATGGTGATATAATATAACAAATATCATGAAACATTTACATTTTGTAGTCCAGTGTATAATTTTTAAAAACATAAATGCAAATTTCGCACGTGGAAAAAGTAAGTACACCCTTGGCTCTAATTGGTGGAATTGCCCCCTTTGGCAGAAACAACCTCAAGTAGGCGTTTCTTATAACTGTCTACCAGTCTCTGCCATCGACTGGTAGAAATTTTTGCCCACTCCTCCATGCAGAATTCTTTCAGCTGTGCGATGTTTGAGGGGTTTCTTGCATGCACAGCTCGTTTCAAATCCCCCCACAACATCTCAATGGGATTTAGATCCGGGCTTTGACTTGGCCATTCCAGAACCTTCCATTTCTTTCTTTTCAGCCATTCCTTGGTGGATTTAGTGGTATGTTTAGGGTCATTGTCATGTTGCAAGGTCCACATTCGGTTGAGCTTCAACTTTCCGACAGATGGCCTCACATTATCCTCAAGCACCTCTGGTACAATGAAGAATTCATCGTGGTTTCTATGATTGTGAGCTGCCCAGGCCCTGATGCAGCAAAGCTGCCCCAAACCATAATATTTCCACCACCAAGCTTTACAGTTTGTATCAGGTTCTTGTGGTCAAATGCTTTCTTTGGTTTTCGCCAAACATGTCTTCTGGTACTGTGGCCAAATAGCTCTACCTTTGACTCATCTGTCCAGAACACATTGTTCCAGAAGTGCTGGTCTTTGCCGAGGTGTTCATTGGCAAACTTTTGTCTTGCCCTGATGCTCTTTCTGGACAGCAAAGGTTTCCTCCTGCAACACCTCCCATTTAGATCAAATTTGTGCAGCCTCTTTCTAATGGTAGACTCATGCACTTTGACATCAACAGTGGCAAAAGCTACCTGTAGGTCCCGTGATGACATTCTGGGGTTCTTAGAGACTTCTTTCAGCATCTTGCGGTCTGCTCTCGGGCTGAACTTGCTGGGGCGGCCTGGCCTGAACAAGTTGGCAGTTGTTTGGAATCTTCTCCACTTGTAGATGATCTTCCGGACAGTCAAATGATTGATTTCAAATTGTTTGGAGATCTTTTTAAATCCCTTCCCAGACTCGTAGGCATCTATAACCTTCTTTCTGGAGGCCTCAGAGAGCTCTTTTGATCTAGGCATGGTGACGCCGCACACTTCAACAACAAAGAGCAAACCAAACTAAATGTCTGAGGTTTAAATAAGACAGGTTCCTCCAAGATCCTCTCTAACGATGTTCTAATCATTTGCACCTGAGCTGGTGTACCTGATTCTAATTTTAGGTATTTGAAGTAGTGATAAATGTTGGGGTGTACTTACTTTTTCCACATGCGAAATTTGCATTTATGTTTATTTAAATTATACAATGGACTACAAAATGTAAATGTTTCATGACATTTGTTATATTATATCACCTTTATCTATCAATATTGTTGAAATGAAGATCAAATAGCTGTATCTTGAAATATGTTGAAAAAGTCAAAACTTTACATGGGGTGTACTTACTTTTTCACGTGACTGTATATATATATAATTATATATATATAATTATATATATATATATATATATATATATGTATATATATATATATATATATATATATATATATATATGTATATATGTATATATATATATATATATATATGATATTGTTGCGAATATGGAATTTGGCCTCCATATCCGCTTGTAAATATTCCCCTATTTTCTCCAATACTCCCCAACTTTCCCCAATCCCCCATTCCCTAGTCCCATTGCATGTAAATAACAATCAGTAGAGCCGACCTTCCCCTTATTCCCCCATTAAATGTCGTGCCCAGGTCCACCGCACCACACGTAGACAACTTTCGGACATCTTCCTAGTTATTCTTATTCTATGTCAGTTAAGGCCTCGTCTCCATTAATTATGACTCTTCGTTGCACCAGAATGTGATTATATGGCATCAGTAGTGAGTTTAGGACCTTTCCCATACCTCCTTCCATCTTCTTCCCCAACAATTACAACAACAACAGAGGAGATGGCGGCGGCGCGGGGGAGGATGCGTCCTCACACCGGCTCGATTAGCGCCATTGACCACGCGCTCCACGGGGTTACCACGGAGGGGCTGGCTGTCAGCTCCTCCTCAAGGGCGGAGCCGGTAACCCCCCCGCACGCACCCAATGAGAAGCAACGTGCCGATTCCACGAGGCGGAGCTAACGAGCCGAGGGCGTGTCACTCCCCGCCGGATATACGCAGCCCCGAGCGGACGTGACGTCAGATTCGCCCCCAGCTGGAGAAAGAAGGACCTGCGAGCGCTGAAACAGATGCGCCTGAGTTTGGAGAGGCCTGAGAAAGAACGTCACCTCTGAGCGCTGCGACGAGACCTCCCCGCATCTCTGGACCGAACCGTGTTGATCCTGCCCCGAGCCCAGGTGCACCTGGAGCCATCGCTACCTTGCCTTTCCTAGCCATCAACCCCCGTGTGAGTCAGCCGTTGTCCCGTTTACCTGTCGTCTGTCCGGGGTTAATATAAGATTGTGTCTAAGTGCTTGTCTTTCTATGTTGTACCTCTCGTCCCTGTAATCTGACCTTCCGCACGAATATAATCTCCTCCGGAGGTCTTGAGAACCGTATCCCTGGTGTCTGTCATTATAATTCAGCCGTGTGTCTTCTTTTTCCTTATTGAGCCAGCGTGGCGCGGCTTCGTCAACGTCGAGTATAGTCGGGTAATTTGTGCGGACACGACGGCCATTCCGCTCGGCCCACTTTGACATCAAAGTCGTGTCAGTAACAATTGGTTGTCAGGAGTTGGATTCGAACCTGGGACTAAATTTATTTAGCCCAAATTTTGGAACACCAATTGTACTATTAGAGTAACAATTGGTGTCGAGGAGTGAGATTCGGACCCGGGACTAAATTAGTTAGGCCCAAATTTTGGGAGGGAAAATCGATCCGGAGCGCGGTTACTGCGCTCGCCGAAATTATAACGAAAAAAAAAAAAAAATTTGGATTTGTTTTACGAAACTCGAATTTTGCAAGTCGCGCTATGGCGGATCAAGACGGCTGGGGTCCGGTAGGGGAGAGTGAAGCAGGGTCGATCCAGGACCAAAATGAGGGACAGGAGGAGAGCGAAACAGCGAGGGTAGCAAGCACGCAAAATGGCGCCTCGCTGGTCACCGCGCCGGCGACCGTGGCAGCGCCACCGATGGATGTGAACCTTTTTTTTATACGAATGAAGGCCCTTATGGCCCAGAATAGCGAAGAAATGGAAAGCAGAATGATGGGGGTAATGGGGAACCGAATGGATGCTCAGAGTGAGCGATTGGAGGGCCAATTAGGGGTAATGGGAAACCAAATGGGGGTAATGGGAAACGAAATGGGGGTAATGAGGGACGAAGCGAGGGGTACTGGTGAGAAGGTAGACAAAAATTTTGAGGGGTTAGACAATGGGATAAAAGAGGTGAGAAATGGGTTAATGGGGGTAGAAAACAGAATGGCCGCTCAAGAGAATCAGATAGAGGGAGTGAAACATGGGTTAACGGGGGTAGCAAACAGAATGGCCGCTCAAGAGAATCAAATGGAAGGGATGCAAAAAGGGTTAGAGGGGTTAGAAAACACCATGGAAGGCAAATTGAGGGACATGAGGGACCAAGCGGAAAGGGAAGTTAACCAAATGGGGCAGCAGATAGAGGGGGTCAGAATGGGGGTAGAAACCAAACTGGATGCTCACAGGGAGGAAATGGAGCAGATGAGGGTGGCATCTGGGCAGGAGATGCAAGTGATGGGAGAGGAGATCAGAAGAGGAGTGAGTGAGGAGGTCGGAGGAGTGCGCGAGGAGGTGAGGCACTGTAAGGAGCACATGGAGAAGGAGGTGAGAAAGGGGACGGTAAAGTTACAAGGGGGCATAGAGGTCCTGACGCAGGAGGTGGAACAGCTGACGGAGGGACAAAAAGGACTAACGGAGCAGGTTCAAAGGAACACTGCGGTATTAGGAGGGTTAAAAGTGACACAGAAAGAACTAAAAGACGACTTGATAGCGACGAAGAGGGAATGTCAGATGGTACGAGAGGGACTGACAGCGAGGTTGGACGAGGTGATAGAGGTAATGGAGACGAAGGACCGGCAGGTGAGGACGCACATGGAAACGGTCAAGGTAGCCTTGGAGGACGAGCTTGAGGAGACGTACCGGGGAATAAAAGAGGTGAAGCACAAATTAGAAGAAGTGGAAGAAGGGATGAGCGAAATTAAGAAGCGACGGAGAGGGGATAAGAAAGAGATAAAAGAGGAGATAAAAGAATTGGTCCAAAGTCTGTGTTTGGATCGTGATGATGTGCTCATTAACCGGATGAGGGATTCGCAGGTGATGGAGGAGAAGCGAAGAGGAAGAGGACCCGGTGTAAGTGGTGACCAATATGGTCGTGCGTATGATGCGCCAGGTGATTTAAGAGGCTTGGGGGTCGAGATAGACCCGGGTGTTCGTGAGAGGCCGTTGGTGAAGTGTGCGACAGGTCTGGTGTGCGAAAAAGGAGGTGTGCGAGAAAGTCCGACTCTGGGGTGTGTGAGGAAAAAGTGTGTGCCAAGGAGTGAGGGTGCTGGCGAGAATGAGTCGGTCGTAGCGTGTGTGCGAGGGAGCACATGGAAGCGCGGTGTGGTGAGTGTTACAGAGGGTGTGACGGGAGAGTGTGCGCAAGAGTGTGCGCGAGAAAGGTGTGTGACGGACAGGTGCATGAGGAAAGAGTGCGCTGTCAAGAGTAAGGGTGAGTGCGCTGTCAAGAATGGAGGTGAGAGTAGTGAGAGTGACAAGGAGAGTGGGTTGGTTGTGACAGGTGAGCGAGGATGTACACCTGGGATGGAAGGATGCACACCTGGAATGGTAGAGCGTGAGTGGGAATGCACGCTGGAGTTGGTGGTGAGGCACGTGGTAGGGTGTGCGAATGAGGGCACACCTGTGATTGTCACAGAGGAGGTGACCGAGGAGGGGGCGCGAAGCGGTGTATTGGTGAGGTGTGCGAGCAACGAATGTGTGCCACAGTGTTCGGTGGTCAGGTGTGTGACCAAGGCTGTGAGTGGAATGAGGGTACCTGGGTGTGTAAGGAAAGGTACGAGGAGCATGGGCACGGCTGGATGTGTGAGCAAGGAACGGGCTGCGGGATGTAAGCATGCAGGTGAAGCATCGACGTTAGACGGGGTAGAGTTTAGAACGACTTATAGCCGAATCGGGCCCTCGGTGCGTGCTGGGCCTCGCTTTGAACGGCCGCGTCCGTGCTCCACCAGGCGGAGCGGGCGGCAGGATAGGAAGGGTCGTCATGGCGACCACTTTTTGGTGAGGCATTCCGGCAGGTCGAGATCGAGCCATGGGATGGCTCCGTGCCGAGATGGTGCGTGGGATCTCGGCCCGGGTAAACCTCCTTCCCTGCACCGAGTGCCGGACGCATCCAGCCGCTGGCACAAAACAACCAGCATCCATTGCTTGGCTTTACGAAGCCGGGCTTTGGACAGGAATTGGCGCACCGAGAGGTATTAGTGAGTCGACTGGGTGATGAGGTTAGTGTTTTGGACCCAAAAATTAGAGAAAAACAAAATTTGATGATTGGCAAGGGATTGGCAGTAGTGATTGGCAGATGATGGGCAGTGATTGGCAAATTTTTGATTGGTTGGAATTTAGGTGTACAAAATTGATAGTGAGAGACCCCCGATGTGGTGGGATGGCAAATCCACCATCCCTCACAGGTGGGGCAAAGGAGCAATAGCTTATGGGGTGTATGGCAGTGAAAACTAGCCCGGGTGGGTTAGGATATTGTGTGTAGGGATCTAGAAGATGACATTAGGTAACGTTAAGTTTAGTTAGTGACTGATACCTGTAGTGGGGACGCAGGTTGATTAGTATGGATGATAATGACGTGGGAGCGCAATAGTTTAAAGGGACGACTGGGAAGCGCAAGTTTCAGAAGGGAGTAGTTAGCTGAGATGATGCTGTGTGTGTGAGAATTGAACAGGTGTGATTGCACAGGTGTGCAACTGGACAGGTGAATGGAGCAGTGTATGAGTAGTGAGTGTTGTGGATCAGCGCGAATGCGCTTGGGGAGAGAAGGGTGCAGGTGGCACCAGGTGTGAGAGCACAGGTGTGCAGGTACAGGTGTGTGGAGAGAGTTGGAGTGAGTGGTACGGAGTGGTGTGCATGGTGCGAAGGTGTGGATGGGGGAAGAGTGGACCCCTTTCACGAGTACCCGGGGCGGGTAGTGTAAGTGTTAGGTAGAGGGTGCAGGTAAATTGTGGTTAGATATTGGCATCTGTGGTGCGGTTGCAGAATGGTGTTGTGGATGGGTGCATTAGTGTTGTGGAAATGGCTGGGCGTGTAGCCTGTTAGTGTGTGTAGTTGGTTGGGCACTCCACCACTGTGAGGATGTCGGCCAGGTGAGGCCGCAGGTGGGCTCTGGGAGCCGGTAGAGTTGTGGATGGGGCCCGAGGATCCGGAGGATGGACCCGGGTAGCCCAGTGCCAGAGAGGGCACCGAGTGGGGAGAGTGCCAGAGGGCCTTCCCCAGGTAGTTAGGTTAGGGTAAGGAGCAGGTAAGCTCGGAGGCAACCGCAGTGGTGGAGGTGTGCAGGTGGGTAGACCCACTGGGAGAGGTACACGCCACAGCCCAGAAATTGTGCGAGGGCACCGGGAGATGAATCGGGGGAGTGAGACCCCAAATTGAAGCGCACCACAGTTTGGCCAATGGGAATTGGTTTTTAGAACCCATAGTGTAAGAGGGCCAATGGTTTGGCCGGAGAAAGACCCCGGGTAGTGTAAAGTTGTTAAAGTCATTTAGGAAATAGTTAGGATTGATGAACCTGTCGCACCATACGCAGCCACTTACCTGTGGTGATGATGATGACTCCACACCTGTGTTTTCTTTGTTTTGTGTTGCAGGAAGTAAGAATTGTTGTGAGGATTTGTGAGACGCATCACGACGTGGATGAGACATTGGGGTGATTCCATCTCTCCCTCCCTAGGAGGGACTGATGATGAATTGGTGATGGCAAATTTTGATGTTCAGTTGAAAATGGCAAATTTGATTGGTGAGGAGGGAGAGAAGACGAATTTGGTATATGGGAGGAACGGGGAAGACAGTAGGGATGTTTGTTGATTTGTAAAGTAGATGTTTATGAGTAGTGTTGTGTTGTGTGGATACAGTAAGGGGTAAGGGAGGGGCCATGTAGGTTACCTGGTGGGGGGGGGGGGGCGTACGATAGGAACGTACCTGTCTCACCTGGTTCCCATGTGCCCCCAGTGTGCATTACCTTATATTGCGTGCACTTTTGCACCCTTACCACCTTACTCACTTGTCTGCTTCTTTTGTCTCCCACCTCCGAGGATCTGGCTTTGGGGTAGAGAGAGAGGAGAGAGAGGTGCTGGCTGCGCAGTTGTGGGCCTGCACTTTCGCTGTTTGCTGCCGGGATCGATACACCATATGGACCGCAATGTTTGTGGCCACCCACAATGGACCGCAGTTCGTTTGCGGCCAAGCACCACCCGGGGATGGACCTATGGGTCAACGTGGCACCTATGCCATACAGGTGAACCACTTTTAGTTAACACCAAGTGCACCACAAGAAGAGCAATAGACACCTGCAGGGTTAGGGGTTGTCGAATTTATTTTTATTCCAATGAACAATGGTGACTGCACCGATTGGTGGTGGGGTGGTGCTTTTGATGCTGGGACGGGGTGCTCTGCACGTTATTAAAGGCCGTCGGCCACAGAGCACTCGTGGGTTGGTGTATCGATGCTGGCAAGCGCGCTCTCTCTATGCATAACATCTGCATGTGTTCCTCCAAAAACAGGTCCTGGATCGTAGTGTAAATATCAGCGTAGTCGTGTAAATAATGCTCCCTACCGGCTGTATGTGTAGTTTGAGAATTCTTTCCGGATTCGGTTATCCTGTGGGTGTGTTTCTGTGAGGAGAAGGGTGCAACGTCGCAGGGGGACATATTTACTCATTTGTGAATATCTGTAAAACTGTCGCACTCAGGGTAGAGTTAATAGTAGAGGGAACTACATTGCGTGCCACACTAAAGTAGGTAAAAATTTATCGGGTCGGGACGCCCCGAGGGTAGAGAAGGGTGCAATGTTGCGAATATGGAATTTGGCCTCCATATCCGCTTGTAAATATTCCCCTATTTTCTCCAATACTCCCCAACTTTCCCCAATCCCCCATTCCCTAGTCCCATTGCATGTAAATAACAATCAGTAGAGCCGACCTTCCCCTTATTCCCCCATTAAATGTCGTGCCCAGGTCCACCGCACCACACGTAGACAACTTTCGGACATCTTCCTAGTTATTCTTATTCTATGTCAGTTAAGGCCTCGTCTCCATTAATTATGACTCTTCGTTGCACCAGAATGTGATTATATGGCATCAGTAGTGAGTTTAGGACCTTTCCCATACCTCCTTCCATCTTCTTCCCCAACAATTACAACAACAACAGAGGAGATGGCGGCGGCGCGGGGGAGGATGCGTCCTCACACCGGCTCGATTAGCGCCATTGACCACGCGCTCCACGGGGTTACCACGGAGGGGCTGGCTGTCAGCTCCTCCTCAAGGGCGGAGCCGGTAACCCCCCCGCACGCACCCAATGAGAAGCAACGTGCCGATTCCACGAGGCGGAGCTAACGAGCCGAGGGCGTGTCACTCCCCGCCGGATATACGCAGCCCCGAGCGGACGTGACGTCAGATTCGCCCCCAGCTGGAGAAAGAAGGACCTGCGAGCGCTGAAACAGATGCGCCTGAGTTTGGAGAGGCCTGAGAAAGAACGTCACCTCTGAGCGCTGCGACGAGACCTCCCCGCATCTCTGGACCGAACCGTGTTGATCCTGCCCCGAGCCCAGGTGCACCTGGAGCCATCGCTACCTTGCCTTTCCTAGCCATCAACCCCCGTGTGAGTCAGCCGTTGTCCCGTTTACCTGTCGTCTGTCCGGGGTTAATATAAGATTGTGTCTAAGTGCTTGTCTTTCTATGTTGTACCTCTCGTCCCTGTAATCTGACCTTCCGCACGAATATAATCTCCTCCGGAGGTCTTGAGAACCGTATCCCTGGTGTCTGTCATTATAATTCAGCCGTGTGTCTTCTTTTTCCTTATTGAGCCAGCGTGGCGCGGCTTCGTCAACGTCGAGTATAGTCGGGTAATTTGTGCGGACACGACGGCCATTCCGCTCGGCCCACTTTGACATCAAAGTCGTGTCTGTAACAATATATATATAGATATATATATATATGTATATATTGTAACGGTTTTGAGAAGTGTAACGAATTTGAGAAGTGTAACGGTTTTTGAGAAGTGTAACAATTTTGGAGGAAGTGTAACGAATGTGAAAAGTATGGTTTTGTTGTGTGTAACACCCTCGTAATGTAAATAATGGTCGCAGCCGTCCTCCTAGTTAATTCCATGAAACTTACACACAGGCCACAATATATCTTTTTAAATAGTGTATTTCCTTATTCTATGTAGGCTAAATATGTGTTTCCCACTAGATTGACTTTGCATTGTATCAAACGAAATAAGCGTAGGCCCTTTCAATTTCCCCACACATCTCCGCTCTCCAAAGTTCCTTTCAAAAGGGGTGCGAGTGGTGTTCAATCCCGCAAGCCGCCATTGCCCATGTGCTCATCTCGGAGAAGAGGGGGGTAGGAGCCGCCAACTCACAGGCGTGGCACGTCGTCATGAGCAAAGGAGGAATCGGACAGCCCTAACAGCCAACCAGCACCGCGGTTAGCGACCCGGTAGGCGTGCCCTCGCAGCCGGCGGCTTGATTCCGCCCCGAGTGATAAAAGCGACTGGAAGGGACTGCTTCACCAGATGGGAGATGAGCGAAGAGGTGACATACGAGAGGAGCTGTGAGCTGAGCTGTGAGCGGTGAGATGCGAGACGCTCCAAGCCAAAGAGGAGAGGTACTCGGAGAGGAAACCAGCTTTGGAGCTGTGCGCGCTGAGAGGAGGGAGACGGCTCCACCAGAAGGAGAGGAACAGGTGTGACCGAGCCAGCGCCTGACGTCTACAGCATCGGCAGCGGATACGCGACCGAGGGTTTTCCAAAAACGCGAGGAATTGAGAGCTGCTACCTCCGACCCTGCCTCCCTCTCCAGCAACCCACCTCCGCCATCCCTGCCTGCAATTTCCCCCGTGTAAGTGTGAACGTCGTCTGTCCTAATCGTTGTCCTGGGGTTAAGTAAATTGAATAGAATAAGTTAACGATTCCCTGTGTGACTGCTTCTTCCATCCATTGCTTGTGTGTGTATAATAAATCTGTTCTTCCTCCGTACTCTGTCTTCTTCTCTTTTTCCTTCTCTTTCGGTCGCTTTAGAGGTTTCCCGATTGAATATCTGTGGTGCGATCCGGCCAACGTTTGGGTTCTAATCGGGGAGTAACTGTTCGGTCGCGGTTGGACCATCCGCTCGGCCCATCATAGCATCTAAACCGCGAACTGTAACAATTGGTGTCTGGGAGTGGGATTCGAGGCCCGAACCAAATTTTTAAAACGTGTAGAAAAAAATTTTTTGGTCAAAATTACAAGCTGCCGAAATTTGTTTGTTTTATAAAACCCGAATTTTGGAGATCGCGCCATGGACAATCAAGGCGATCGGATGTCGGTGGGGGAGATAGACGGGTTAGGGGTAACCCAGGACTTAGGGGAAGAAAGGGAGGAGGAGAGCAATGGCAATGTGGTTGAGGGAGTATCAGGCGCACAAAATGGCGCCCTCGCGCACGAGGTTACGGGCGCGCAAAATGGCGTTCTCGCGCACGTGGTTGAGGGGGCCACGGTCGGGGAACCAATGAGCGCGGCCCAAATACAAGCCTTCATGGCCCAATTCATGGTGGAAATGCAGAAAAAAAACGACAGTATGGAACAAATGGAAAGCAGAATGATGGGGGCCCTTATGGGGCAAATGGGGGGTAATGGGAAACCAAATGGGGGTAATGAGGGACGAAGCGAGGGGTACCGGTGAGAAGTTAGACAATAATTTTGAGGGGTTAGACAACGGGATAAAAGAGGTAAATAATGGGTTAACGGGGGTGGAAAATAGAATGGCTGCCGAGGAGAATCAGTTAGAGGGGGTAAAAAATGGGTTAATGGGGTTAGAAAATAGGATGGAGGACAAATTGCGGGAGATAGGGGAGCAATCCGTCCGAGAAATTAAACAAATGGGAGAGCAGATAGAGGAGGTAAAAATCGGGGTAGAGACCAAATTGGATGCTCAGAGGGATGAATTGGGACAGATGAGGGTGGCATCTACAAAGGAGATGGAGGAGATGAAAGAGGAGATACGACGAGGTGTGGGTGAGGAGGTCTCGGGGCTACGCGAGGAGGTAAAGCGAGGTGAAAAGCGTATGGAGAAAGAGGTGAGGAATAATACGGCGAGGTTACAAGGGGGCATAGAGGACCTGACGGAGGAGGTGGAACAGCTGACAGAGGGACAAACGGAGTTAGTGGAGCAGGTTCAAAGGAACACTGCGGTACTAGGGGGGTTAAAGGCGACACAAAAAGAAATTAAAAACGAATTAATAGCGACACAGAGGCAATGTCAGATGGTACGTGAGGAACTGACAATGAGGGTGGACGAGGTGACAGAGATAATGGAGACAAAGGACCGGCAGGTGAGGATGCACATAGAGACGGTCACGGTAGCCTTAGAGGACGAACTTGAGGAGACGCACCGAGAAATAAAAGAGGTTAAACAAAAATTAGAGGAAGTGGAAGAAGAGGTGAGTGAAATTAAGAAGAGACGGACAGAAACTAAGAGAGAAATCCAGGAGGAGGTAATGGAATTGGTACAAGGTCGGTGCTCAACTCATAATGTGCTGCTCACTAACCAAATAAAGAGTTTGCAGGTGGCAAAGGAGGTGCGGAGACGAGGTGCCAAGGTGAGTGGCGATATAATCGGAAATGTATATGACGTGAGGAAAGCTTCAGTCGGCTTGGGGATTGGTTTGGATCCGGGTGTTCGTGAAAGGCCGTTGGTGAAGTGTGCGACAGGTCTGGTGTGCGAAGAAAGAGGTGTGCGAGAATGTCCGACCATGGGGTGTGTGAGGAAAAAGTGCACGCCGAGGAGTGAGTGTGCCGTCAAGAGTGAGTTGGTCGAAGCGCGTGTGCGAGGGAGCACATGGAAGCGCGGTGTGGTGAGTGTTACAGAGGGTGTAATGGGAGAGTGTGCGCAAGAGTGTGCGCGAGAAAGGTGTGTAACGGACGGGCGCATGAGGAAAGAGTGTGCTGTCGAGAGTAAGGGGGAGTGCGCTGTCAAGAATGGAGGTGAAAGTAGTGAGAGTGACACGGAGCGTGAGTTGGTTGTGACAGGTGAGCGAGGATGTACACCTGGAATGGAAGGATGCACACCTGGAATGGTAGAGCGTGTGTGGGAATGCACACTTGAGTTGGTCGTGAGGCACGTGGTTGGGTGTGCGAGTAAAAGCACACATGTGATGGTCACAGAAGAGGTGACCGAGGAAGGGGCGCGAAGAGGTGTGTTGGTGGGGTGTGCGGGCGACGGGTGTGTGCCGGGGTGTTCGGTGGTCAGGTGTGTGACCAAGTCTGTGAGCGGAATGAGTGTACCGAGGTGTGTAAGGAAAGGTACGAGGAGCATGGGAACAGCTGGAGGTATGAGCAAGAAAGGGGTAGCGTATGCTTGTAACCATGCAGGTGAGGCATCGACGGTAACCGGGTTAGCGGTTAGAGCGACTTATAGCCGAATCGGGCCCTCGGTGCGTGCCGGGCTTCACGTGCCGCGAGAACCAGTGGGGATCCGAGCCGCGGCGGGTTCGAAAGGACCGCCGTGCGCGATCCGCGCTGGGCCTCGCTTGGAACGGCCGCGTCCGGGCTCCACTAGGCGGAGCGGGCAGCCCGATAGGAAGGGTCGTCATGGCGACCACTTTTTGTTGAGACGTGCCGGCAGGTCGAGATTGGGACATTGGATGGCTCCACGCCGAGGTGGTGCGTGGGATCTCGGCACGGGTAAGCCCCCGTCCCTGCACCGAGTGCCGGACGCATCCAGCCGCCGGCACCAAAGAACCCGCGTTCATTGCTCGGCTGTACGAAGCCGAGCTTTGGAAGGGAATTGGCGCACCGAGAGGATGTAATAAGTAGACGAGTGATGAGGTTAGTGTTTTGGACCCAAAATTAGAAAAAAAGGCAAAATTTGATGATTGGTACGGTGATTAGCAGTAAATGGCAAATTTTTGATTTGTTGGATTTGGACGAGCGAAATTGATAGTAGGACCTCCCCGATGTGGTGGGATGGCAAATCCACCATCCCTCACAGAGTGGGGCAAATGCGCTATAGTTTATGGGGTTGATGGCAGTGAAAACTAGCCCGGGTGGGTTAGGATATATCGTGTGTAGGGATCTAGCGAAGATGACATTAGGTAACGTTAAGAGTAGTTAGTGACTGATACCTGTAGTGGGGACGCAGGTAGTTTAGTGTGGATGATAATGACGTGGGAGCGCAATAGTTTAAAGGGACGACTGGGAAGCGCAAGTTTCAGAGGGGAGTAGTTAGATGAGATGATGCCGTGTGTGTGAGGATTGAACAGGTGTGATTGCACAGGTGTGCAACTGAACAGGTGTGTGGAGCAGTGTATGAGTGAGTGAAGGTGATTGTGTATTGTGCTGACCAAATGGTCTAGGAAGAGGAGGAGGGTGCAGGTGGCACCAGGTATGAGTGCACAGGTGTGCAACGACAGGTGAATGGAGGACAGGTGTATGGAATAAATGGTATGGAGTATTGGAATGGATGGTCGTGGAGTGAGTATGGTGGAAATTGTGGAGTGGAGTGGATGGTGCGAAGGTGTGAATGGGGGAAGAGTGGACCCCCATCACGGATACCCGGGGCGGTAGTGTAAGTGTTAGGTAGAGGGTACAGGTAAATTGTGGTTGGATATTGGCATCTGTGGTGCGGGTGAAAGAATGGTCTTTGGATGGGTGCATTAGTGTTGTGGAAATGGCTGGGCGTGTAGCCTGTTAGTGTGTGTAGTTGGTTGGGCGCTCCACCACTGTGAGGATGTCGGCCAGGTGAGGCCGCAGGTGGGCTCTGGGAGCCGGTAGTAGTTGTTGTGGATGGGGCCCGAGGATCCGGAGGACGGACCCGGGTAGCCCAGTGCCAGAGGGCACCGAGTGGGGTGACAGAGCCAGGAGGGGCTTTCCCCAGTTAGTTAGGTTAGGGTGAGGAGCAGGTAAGCTCGGGTGGCAACTGCAGTGGTGGAGGTGTGCAGGTGGGTAGACCTGCTGGGAGAGCTACACGTCGCAGCCCAGAAATTGTGCGAGGGCACCGGGAGATGAATCGGGGGAGTGAGACCCCAAATTGAGAAGCACCACAGTTTGGTCAATGGGAATTGGTTTTTAGAACCCATAGTGTAAGTTGGCCAATGGATTGGCGGGGGAAGACCCCGGGTAGTGTAAAGTGTGTTAATGTCATTTAGAAAGTAGTTAGGATGAAGTCTCCTCGCACCATCTGCATCCACTCACCTGAGGTGACAGGAACTCCACACCATGCCATGTTTTGATTATTTTTTACTGTGCAAATGTTTGGATTGTGAGACGCATCATGACGTGGGTGTGACATTGTGCTTGATTTTCCATCTCTTCCTCCTTATGAGGATTGATGACGAGTTGGGTGATGGAAAATTTTGGATAGAGGGATTGTGGTGACGAATTTGGTATAGGAGAAATATGGGGAAGACGTGACAGTAGTGACGAATTTGTAAATGGGTAGATTTTTGTACATATGGGGTAAGGGCAAGGGTAGTGTAGGTGACAGGGGGGTGACGTACGATAGGAACGAGCTTTCTCACTTCGCCCTCCGTACGCATTTCGCCTTGCATTGCCTTATTGATGTGTACCCTTGTGACCTTACCCCTCGCTCAATTGTCTCTTTTGTCTCCCACATGACCTGTGCACCATTGGGGGCCGAGGGGAGCGTGCGTGAGGTGGCCATTGTGCGCACGAGATTCCCAGAACCAGCATGCATTGCGTTGATGTACCACTTTATGGACCGCTGTTCTGCGGCCAAGTACCACTTGATGGACCCCAGGTTCTGGGGCAGGGCACCTCTGTTGGAGACCGGCCATAGTGGCCAGGGAATTTTGCTTGCGGACCTCGGTAAGGTGGCACCTATACCAAACAGGTGGACCACCCTTAGTTGGCCCCTGTTGCCCTAAATAAAAATGGACACGGTTTGTGCTTTTTATATTTCCAAGTAGGCCGCATGAAGCCAGAAGACGTCGGGAAGAACATCGGCCCAGCAGAGAAAGAGAAGACCACCACCAGTTGTTTTGTTGTGTTTATTATGAACCATGGTGACTGCGCACCGAGTGGTGCTTTTGGTGCTTTGTGGTGCTTGTGGTGCTTTTGGTGCTTTTGGGTGCTTTGGTGGTATTGGTACTGGTGCATCGATGCAATGCGTGCTGTCTCCTCCCTCCCAACAGGAATTTCTTTTTTCTTGTTCCCTAAAAAGAAAAAGAAAACACAAGTCCTGGGTTGCGTGTAAATGTGCTCAAAACACAAGTCCTGTAAATAAGAAATAACGTCATTGTAAATAATGCTCGCCACCGTAAATGTATAGTTTGAGAATAATTCCATAATTCGGTTAGCTGTGGGCTTGAGTCTGTTAGACAGGGTGCAATGCAATAGGGGGACATACTTATTTGTGTTTTAAGATTGTCACACTCAGGGTCACGTTAATTGTAGAGGGAATTACACCTACGTGTCACACTAAGTTAAAGTTTTGTAGGCCCGAGCACGGGCCTGAAGAAAGGAGGGTGCAGTGTAACGGTTTTGAGAAGTGTAACGAATTTGAGAAGTGTAACGGTTTTTGAGAAGTGTAACAATTTTGGAGGAAGTGTAACGAATGTGAAAAGTATGGTTTTGTTGTGTGTAACACCCTCGTAATGTAAATAATGGTCGCAGCCGTCCTCCTAGTTAATTCCATGAAACTTACACACAGGCCACGATATATCTTTTTAAATAGTGTATTTCCTTATTCTATGTAGGCTAAATATGTGTTTCCCACTAGATTGACTTTGCATTGTATCAAACGAAATAAGCGTAGGCCCTTTAAATTTCCCCACACATCTCCGCTCTCCAAAGTTCCTTTCAAAAGGGGTGCGAGTGGTGTTCAATCCCGCAAGCCGCCATTGCCCATGTGCTCATCTCGGAGAAGAGGGGGGTAGGAGCCGCCATCTCACAGGCGTGGCACGTCGTCATGAGCAAAGGAGGAATCGGACAGCCCTAACAGCCAACCAGTATGGTTTTGTTGTGTGTGTTTTGTTTTGTTGTGCGAGGGCACCGGGAGATGAATCGGGGGAGTGAGACCCCAAATTGAGAAGCACCACAGTTTGGTCAATGGGAATTGGTTTTTAGAACCCATAGTGTAAGTTGGCCAATGGATTGGCGGGGGAAGACCCCGTGTAGTGTAACATATTCACCCCAAAGGTTAGCGACCCGGTAGGCGTGCCCTCGCAGCCGGCGGCTTGATTCCGCCCCGAGTGATAAAAGCGACTGGAAGGGACTGCTTCACCAGATGGGAGATGAGCGAAGAGGTGACATACGAGAGGAGCTGTGAGATGAGCTGTGAGCGGTGAGATGTGAGACGCTCCAAGCCAAAGAGGAGAGGTACTCGGAGAGGAAACCAGCATTGGAGCTGTGCGCGCTGAGAGGAGGGAGACGGCTACACCAGAAGGAGAGGAACAGGTGTGACCGAGCCAGCGCGTGACGTCTACAGCATCGGCAGCGGATACGCGACCGAGGGTTTTCCCGCCAAAAACGCGAGGAATTGAGAGCTGCTACCTCCGACCCTGCCTCCCTCTCCAGCAACCCACCTCCGCCATCCCTGCCTGCAATTTCCCCCATGTAAGTGTGAACGTCGTCTGTCCTAATCGTTGTCCTGGGGTTAAGTAAATTGAATAGAATAAGTTAACGATTCCCTGTGTGACTGCTTCTTCCATCCATTGCTTGTGTGTGTATAATAAATCTGTTCTTCCTCCGTACTCTGTCTTCTTCTCTTTTTCCTTCTCTTTCGGTCGCTTTAGAGGTTTCCCGATTGAATATCTGTGGTGCGATCCGGCCAACGTTTGGGTTCTAATCGGGGAGTAACTGTTCGGTCGCGGTTGGACCATCCGCTCGGCCCATCATAACATCTAAACCGCGAACTGTAACAATATATATATATTGTTATGGATATGAGGATTGTGTTTTTTTATTATTGTGGTTTTTATTATTAGTGCTTTATTCTGGACCCTCCTTACTCCAGTTATGTATAAAGGTCAAAGGGCGTCCCATAATTAGGTCATAAACAATCACGTCAGCCAATCATAGATTTCCCACTTTGTTGATAGTTATATCTTTATTATGTGTATTAGGGTAAGGCCTTGTCTTCCATTAAGATGACACTCCATTGCACCAAGTGAAACCAGATGGATCCCCTTTCATTCCCATTCCCAAAATCTCCATTTCCAGCTACATCCCCTCCAAGTCTCCATTGCCAACCGCACTGGGCAGTTTGCCAGGTTTGTTACAGCGGTGGGTTGTTGATTTCGCCCCAAAGCCGCCATTAAGCATGTGCTCAGCTCGGGGAAGAAGGGTGTGCCCGCCCATCGTCATCAAGGGCGGAGCCAGAGGGCCTGCCGACCAATCTGGGCCGAGGCAAGCTGACCGATGGGCGTGTCCTGAAGGCCGGCGGCTTGATCACCGGAGGCGCTATAAAAGCGCGCGCGCAAGAAGCAAGGTTGTGGTTGAGTTGAGTGGTTGGACCAGATGAGCCTTTACAGAAGTGGTTGGACCAGATGAGCTTTTACAGAAGTGGTTGGACCAGATGAGCTTTTACAGAAGTGGTTGGACCAGATGAGCTTTTACAGAAGCAGATGAGCTTTGACAAGACAAGAGAGACGAGTCCTGAAAAGAGCACGCGACGTCCACACAGCCGCAGCAACAGCAGCAACAACCGCAGCTTGGGGCCTGGACAGCAGTTTTGAGCAGGGCCACGAAGGAACGGCGGCTTCTAAACGCGCCGATCATGCTGCAGTATCCATTGGACCTTCCTCTCCCTCCAGCCATCCACCTCCTGCCTTTCCATCCTTTTGTGTACGTGAGTTTGTTCTGTGTGTCTTGTCCCTGGGTATTAATTAAGTTTGTATAAGCTAGCGTTGCACTGTGTCTCTGACTTCTTCTGTAAATTATTTTATTATCTTTCCTTCTTCCTTGGTTACTTTGAGCGTGTATATAATAGGAATAAATTTAGTAGTATTGCCAACCTTTTTGTCTTCTTCTTCTTCTTCACATCCATGTCGCCTTTGTCTTTTCCCTATTGAATAACTGTGGCGCGATCCGGCCAACGTTCGGGAATCGGGTTAGTCGGGGTAACTGTTCGGCCGCGGTGCCATCTGCTCGGCAAACACAACATCTTATCCGCGGTCCGTAACAATTGGTGTCGGGGAGCGGGGTCGGACCTGAAGCGCGCTTAACGCGCTCAAAATTACAAGCTACCGAAATTTGTTTTAAAGAAAAACCTGAATTTTGAAATCGCGGCATGGCTAGTCAAGGCGATCGGATGCAGGTGGGTGAGCTAGAAGAGGGGTTAGGGGTAACCCAGGACGAGAGGGGGGAAATGTATGTGGAGGAGGGCAATGAGGAGGTGGTTGAGGAGGTTTCAGGCGCGCAAAATGGCACTCTCGCGCACGAGGTTACGGGCGCGCAAAATGGCGCCTCGCACATGGCTACGGCGACCGCGACCGTAGCAGCGCTGCCGGTGGATTCGAACCTTTTTTTGCTACAAATGGGGGCCCTTATGGACAAAATGGGGGAACGGCTAGAAGCTAAATTTGAGGGGTTAAACAATAATTTTAAGGGGTTAGACAAGAAATTTGAGGGTTAGACAAGAAATTTGAGGGGTTAGACAATAATTTTAAGGGGTTAGACAAGAAATTTGAGGGGTTAGACAAGAAATTTGAGGGGTTAGACAATGGGATAGAAGGGGTGAAACATGGGTTAACGGGGGTGGAAAATAGAATGGCTGCCCAGGAGAATCAAATAGAGGGGGTGAAAGATGGGTTAAGGGGGTTAGAAAACACAATGGACGACAAATTGCGGGAAGTAGGGGAGCAATCCGCCCGGGAAATTAAACAAATGGGAGAGCAGATAGAGGAGGTGAAAATCGGGCGAAAAGGGAAATTGGATGCTCAGAGGGATGAATTGGAACAGATGAGGGTGGCATCTACTAAAGAAAGGGAGGAGATGAAGGAGGAGATACGACAAGGTGTAAGCGAGGAGATCTCGGGGGTACGCGAGGAGGTAAAGCGAGGTGAAAAGCGTATGGAGAAAGAGGTGAGGAATAATACGGCTAGGTTACAAGGGGGCATAGAGGACCTGACGCAGGAGGTGGAACAGCTGACGGTGGGACAGACGGAGGTAGTGGAGCAGGTACAAAGGAACACTGCGGTACTAGGAGGGTTAAAGGCGACACAAAACGACATAAAAAATGGCTTAATAGCGACGAAGAGGGAATGTCAGATGGTACGTGAGGGACTGACAACGAGGATGGACGAGGTGACAGAAGTAATGGAGACAAAGGACCAGGAGGTGAGGACGCACATAGAAACGGTCAAGGTAGCCTTAGAGGACGAGATAGTGGAGACGCACCGGGAAATAAAAGAGGTGAAGCAAAAGTTAAAGAAGGTGGAAGAGGGAGTGAGTGAAATTAAGAAGAGACGGACAGAAACTAAGAGAGAAATACAGGAGGAGGTGATGGAATATGTACAAGGTCGGTTCTCAAATCGTGATGATGTGCTCGCTAACCAAATAAAGAGTTTGCAGGTGGCGAAGGAGGTGCAGAGACGAGGTGTCAAGGTGAGTGGCGATATATTCGGAAATGCATATGATGTGAGGGGAGCTTCAGTCGGCTTGGGGGTTGATTTGGATCCGGGTGTTCGTGAGAGGCCGTTGGTGAAGTGTGCGACAGGTACGGTGTGTGAAAGAGGAGGTGTGCGAGAATGTCCGACTCTGGGGTGTGTAAGGAAAAAGTGCGTGCCGAGGAGTGAGTGTGCCGTCGAGAGTGAGTTGGTTGTTGCGCGTGTGCGAGGGGGCACATGGAAGCGCGGAGTGGGGAGTGTTACAGAGGATGTAACGAAAGAGTGCACACCTGTGGTGAGTGTTACGGAGGGTGTAACGGGAGAGTGTGCGCGAGAAAGGTGTGTAACGGACGGGGGCATAAGGAAAGAGTGCGCTGGCGAGAGAGAGGGTGAATGCGCGACCGAGTGTGGTGGTAAAAGTAGTAAGAGTGACACGGAGCGTAAGTTGGTTGTGGCAGGTGAGAGAGGATGTACACCTGGAATGGAGGGATGCACACCTGGAATGGTAGAACGCGCATGGGAATGCACGCTGGAGTTGGTCGTGAGGCACATGGTTGGGTGTGCAAGTGAGAGCACACCTGTGGTTGTCACCGAGGAGGTGACCGAGAAGGGGGCGCGAAGAGGTGTGTTGGTGAGGTGTGCGAACGACGAGTGTGTGCAAAGGTGTGTGGTGGTCAGGTGTGTGACCAAGTCTGTGAGCGAAAGAACGAGTGCAATAACGAAGTACGCGGGGTGTACGGGCGACGTTGGAGCACCGAGCTCGGTGAGGGTGAAAGGGGTAGCGTATACATGTGGGCATGCAGGTGAAGCATCGACGGTAACCGGGTTAGCGGTTAGAGAGACGTATAGCCGAAGCGGGCCCTCGGTGCGTGCCGGGTTTCGCATGCCGCGAGGACCAGCGGGGATCCGAACCACGGCGGTTTCGAAAGAACCGCCGTACGCGATCCACACTGGGCCTCGCTTTGAACGGCCGCGTCCGTGCTCCACTAAGCGGAGCGGGCAGCCCGATAGGAAGGGTCGTCCTGGCGACCCCTTTTTGTTAAGGCGTTCCGGCAGGTCGAGATCGGACCATTGGACGGCTCTGTGCCGAGATGGTGCGTGGGATCTCGGCCCGAGTAAACCTCCTTCCCTTCACCGAGTGTCGGACGCATCCAACCGCCGGCACCAAACAACCCGCATTCATTGCTCGGCTTTACGAAGCCGAGCTTTAGAAGTGAATTGGCGCACCGAGAGGCACTAGTGAGAAGACTGATGATGAGGATAGTGTTTTGGCCCCGAAATTAGAAAAACAAAATTTGATGATTGGCAGAGTGAGGATTGGCAGACGATTGGTAGTGATTGGCAAATTTTTGATTTGTTGGAATTTGGTGTGCAAAATTTATAGTGGAAGATACCCGATGTGGGGGGATGGCAACTTTGCCATCTCTCACATGCGGGGGCAAAGGAGCACTAGTTATGGGGTTTATGGCAGTGAAAACTAGCCCGGGAGGGTTTGGATAATGTGTAGGGATCTAGAGAAGATGACCTTAGGTAACGTTAAGGTTAGGTAGTGACAATGATACCTGTAGTGGGGACGCAGGTAGATTAGAGTGAATGATAATGACGTGGTATGTGCTTAGTTTAAAGGGAAGACGGGGAGCACTAAGTTAGCAGGGCAACAGGTAGATTAGATGATGCCGTGTGTATGGTGAACAGGTGTGATTGCACAGGTGTGCAACTGGACAGGTGTATGGAGCAGTGTTTGAGTGAGTGATGGTGATGTGTATTGTGCTGACCAAATGGTCCAGGAAGGAAGGAGGGTGCAGGTGGCACCAGGTGTGATCGCACAGGTGTGCAACAACAGGTGTATGGAGAATGGTTGTGTGAAATACATGGAGTGTGAAATACATGGAGTGTGGAATACATGGAGTGTGGAATATATGGAGTATTGGAATGGATGGTCGTGGAGTGAGTATGGTGGAAACTATGGAGTGGAGTGGATGGTGCGAAGGTGTGAATGGGGGAAGGATGGACCCCCATCACGAATACCCGGGCAGGGTAGTGTAAGTGTTAGGTAGAGGGTATAGGTAAATTGTGGTTGGATATTGGCATCTGTGGTGCGGGTGAAAGAATGGTGTTTGGATGGGTGCGTTAGTGTTGTGGAAATGGCTGGGCGTGTAGCCTGTTAGTGTGTGTAGTTGGTTTGGGCACTCCACCACTGTGAGGATGTCGGCCAGGTGAGGCCGCAGGTGGGCTCTGGGAGCCGGTAGAGTTGTTGTGGATGGGGCCCGAGGATCCGGAGGACGGACCCGGGTAGCCCAGTGCCAGAGGGCACCGAGGGGTGACAGAGCCAGGAGGGGCCTTCCCCAGTTAGATAGGTTAGGTAAGGAGCAGGTAAGCTCGGAGGCAACTACAGTGGTGGAGGTGTGCAGGTGGGTAGACCTGCTGGGAGAGCTGCACGACCCAGCCCAGAAATTGTGCAAGGGCACAGGGAGATGAATCGGGGGAGTGAGACCCCAAATTGAGAAGCACCACAGTTTGGTCAATGGGAATTGGTTTTTAGAACCCATCGTGTAAGTTGGCCAATGGATTGGCAGGAAAAGACCCCGGGTAGTGTAAAGTGTGTTAATGTCATTTAGAGGATAGTTAGGATGAAGATCTCCTCGCACCATCTACATCCACTCACCTGAGATGACGTACCTCCACACCATGCCAGGTGGTTTTTGTTATTATTTTTGATGCAAATGTTTGGAATGTGAGACGCATCATGACGTGGGTGTGACATTGTGCTTGATGTTCCATCTCTCCCTCCTTATGAGGATTGATGATGAATTGGTGTTGGCAAATTTTGGTTAGAGGGATTGTGGAGACGAATTTGGTATAGGGGAAATATGGGGAAGACGTGACATTAGCGACGAATTTGTAAATGTGTAGATTTTTGTAAATATGGGGTAAGGGCAAGGGTAGAGTAGGTGACAGGGGGGGTGACGTACGGTAGGGACGAGCTTTCTCACTTCGCTCTCCGTACGCACTTCGCCTTGCATTGCCTTGATTGATGTGTACCCTTGTGACGTTACCCCTCGCTCATCTGTCTTCCCCCCCCCTTTGTCTCCCACATGAGGACCTGTGCATCACTGGGCACCGAGGGGAGCGTGCGTGAGTCCGCCATTGTGCACCCGGAACTCCCAGACCAGCTGTCTGCATCGATGCACCACATTATGGACCACATGTCTGTGGCTGAGCACCACTGATGGACCCCATGAGTTGGGGCATGGCCCCTCTGCTGGAACCGGCCATGAAGGCCCGAGATCTTGCTGGCAGACCTTGGTCACAGGGCACCTATGCCCCACAGGTTAACCACACTAGTCGGCCCTGTGGGCCATAAATAAAATAAAAATGGACACGTTTTGTGCAAGTTTATTGCAAATAGGCCGCCAGTAAGAAAATGAAAGAAAATGACAACATCTGGAAGAAAGCAAATAGCCAGCAGAGGGAGCCGAAGAGCAAGAGACCACCTGCAGGGTTAGGGGTTGTTGGTTTATTTTTATTCATGAACAGTGATGACTGTGCACCGATTGGTGCTTGAGGGTGTGTTGGTGCATTGTGGGTGCTTCATGGTGCATCGATGCAGGGCAGACTGTCTCCCCCCCAAAAGAACAATCACAGGTCCTGGGTTACGTTTTGTAAATAAAATAGCGTCACTGTAAATAATGCGCCCCACCGTCAATGTATAGTTTGAAGACCATTCCGCAATTCGGTTAGCTGTGGGCGTGAGTCTGTTAGGCAGGGTGCAATGGAGCAGCGGGACATATTTATTTATGTTTTAAAACTGTCGCAGTCAGGGTCAGGTTAAAAGTAGAGGGAACTACACCTACGTGTCACACTAAGTTAAAGTTATAGACCCGGGACGTGCCTAAGAGGAGGAGGATGCAGTGTTATGGATATGAGGATTGTGTTTTTTTATTATTGTGTTTTTTATTATTAGTGCTTTATTCTGGACCCTCCTTACTCCAGTTTTGTATAAAGGTCAAAGGGCGTCCCATAATTAGGTCATAAACAATCACGTCAGCCAATCATAGATTTCCCCCTTTGTTGATAGTTATATCTTTATTATGTGTATTAGGGTAAGGCCTTGTCTTCCATTAAGATGACACTCCATTGCACCAAGTGAAACCAGATAGATCCCCTTTCATTCCCATTCCCAAAATCTCAATTTCCAGCTACATCCCCTCCAAGTCTCCATTGCCAACCGCACTGGGCAGTTTGCCAGGTTTGTTACAGCGGTGGGTTGTTGATTTCGCCCCAAAGCCGCCTTTAAGCATGTGCTCAGCTCGGGGAAGAAGGGCGTGCCCACCCATCGTCATCAAGGGCGGAGCCAGAGGGCCATGCCGACCAATCAGGGCCGAGGCGAGCTGACCGATGGGCATGTCCTGAAGGCCGGCGGCTTGATCGCCGGAGGCGCTATAAAAGCGCGCGCGCAAGAAGCAAGGTTGTGGTTGAGTTGAGTGGTTGGACCAGATGAGCTTTTACAGAAGTGGTTGGACCAGATGAGCTTTTACAGAAGTGGTTGGACCAGATGAGCTTTTACAGAAGCAGATGAGCTTTGACAAGACGAGAGAGACGAGTCCTGAAAAGAGCACGCGACGTCCACACAGCCGCAGCAACAGCAGCAACAACAGCAGCTTGGGGCCTGGACGGCAGTTTTGAGCAGGGCCGCGAAGGAACGGCGGCTGCTAAACGCGCCGATCGTGCTGCAGTATCCATTGGACCTTCCTCTCCCTCCAGCCATCCACCTCCTGCCTTTCCATCCTTTTGTGTATGTGAGTTTGTTCTGTGTGTCTTGTTCCTGGGTATTAATTAAGTTTGTATAAGCTAGCGTTGCACTGTGTCTCTGAATTCTTCTGTAAATTATTTTATTATCTTTCCTTCTTCCTTGGTTACTTTGAGCGTGTATATAATAGGAATAAATTTAGTAGTATTGCCAACCTTTTTGTCTTCTTCTTCTTCTTCACATCCGTGTCGCCTTTGTCTTTTCCCTATTGAATAACTGTGGCGCGATCCGGCCAACGTTCGGGAATCGGGTTAGTCGGGGTAACTGTTCGGCCGCGGTGCCATCCGCTCGGCAAACACAACATCTTATCCGCGGTCAGTAACAATATATATATATATATATATATATATATATATATGTCATTTTGCCCGATCTTTCAATGGTGAAGAAGTAATTTATAAAATTCTCGGATCCACATTCGAATCTTCACCAAAATCTAATAATTTCGTTCTTGTCACATGACCAACCTCTCCACCAAATTTATTCTGAATCCGTCCACAACACTTTTTGAGATATCGTGCTATATATCATTTTTGCCCCAGCTCTCAATGGTGAAGAAGCAATTTTAAAAATTCACGGATCCAGATCCGGATCTTCACCAAAATCGAATAATATCTTCCTTGTCACATAACCAACCTATCCACCAAGTTTCGTCCGAATCCGTCCTAAACTTTTGAGATATCCTGCTATATGTCAGTTTTAGCCCTATCTCTTAATGGTGAAGAATCACTTTAAAAATTTTCGGATCCAGATTCGAATCTTCACCAAAATCTACTAATTTAGTCCTTGTCACATAACCAAACTCTCCACCAAATGTATTTTGAATCTGACCAACACTTTTTGAAATATTGTGATATATATAGATTTTTGCTCTAGCTCTCAATGGTGAAGAATCACTTTAAAAATATTTGATCCGGATCTGGATTTGGACCTGAACCAAAATCGAAATGGCTTGTTCTTTTCACAGACCCAACTCATTCACAAAGTTTTGTCATAATCCGTCCACAACTTTGAGATATCGTGCTATATATCATTTTTTACCGAAGCTTTCTATGGTGAAGAGGCAATTTAAAAAATGATCGGATCCAGATCCGGATCTTCACCAAAATTGAATCATTTTTTCCTTGTCGCATAACCAACCTATCCTCCAAGTTTCCTCGGAATTCATCCATAACTTTTTTAAGATATCATGCAATATATCGTTTTTATTTGCCCTATCACTGAATGGTGAAGAATCACTTTAAAAATTCTCGGATCCAGATCCAGATTCGTAGTCAACGTGTGGCGCTGAATGGGTTTCTCTCATCTCCTCTTCCTGTTCAGGCTGGAGTTCCCCAAGGTAGTGTTCTGGGCCCTGTGCTTTTTCTGGTCTTCATCAATGATCTCTCTGACTCTCTTGAAAATCCTCTCTATCTCTTTGCTGACGACTCTACTCTCTGTCGCTCCATTCCTCATCCCTCAGATCGGCAGTCTGCAGCCTCCTCACTCTCTGCAGACCTGGACAAAATCACAGACTGGGCAAACAAATGGAACATGTCTTTCAATCCTGATAAATCTCACACTCTTACGATGTCTCTCCGAAAAGACCGACTGGAAAACCCTCCCATCCACTTTCTGAACAATCCTCTCCAAGAAGTTCTGTCACTCAAGCTTTTGGGTCTCACTATTTGCCATGATCTTTCCTGGGAAAACCACATTTCAAATCTGGCCTCCAAAGCCAGTCGCCGACTGGGCATCCTCCGTCGTGCGAAGTCCTTCCTTGGCACACCTGAGCTCCTCACCATATACAAGGCTTTCATCCGCAGCTCTATGGAATACGGCTCTCCCCTCTGGTCTGGTGCTCCTGCCTCACACCTAGCCCGTCTGCACGCTGTTGAAACCAAAGCGTTCAGAATCATTGGAATCTCCCGCGATGAAGCTAACTCCAAGGGCCTTTCACTCACTCACCGCAGGCAGGTTGGTGGTCTTTCCGTCTTCTACCGACTCCTCTCTGGCCTTGCCCCCCCAGCCCTCTCTGGGCTCTGTCCCCCAAATATTCCTACAGGTCGCACAAGATCTGCCTGCAACCCTCTTATGGTTAAACTGCCAAAATCAAGACTTTCTGCTCACCTTCACTCCTTCATTCCTCTTTTCTCCCGCCTCTGGAACAAACTCCCTCACTCTCTTCAATCCCACTGCACCCTCCAGGTCTTTAAAACAGCTGTTCACCACCATCTCTTATCCTCCCCCATCCAAAACCTTGATCTTTTCTACCCCCGCTAATTTCGGTCCCCTTGTGTTTTATACCTCTACCCCCCGCCCTCCCCCTCCCACGCCTCCTGCCCCCAAGCCCTCTCCCTCCCACACTTCTCTCTGCTCTCAAATGTTGTGGTTGTGTGCTTCCCCTTCTCTCCCCATCTTGTCTTCCGCTCCCTCTTTTTGTGTGTTTTGTTTGTCTGGTTGATTTGTTTGTGAAATCAATGTTAGCTCTTTCACGAGCCTCGATTCAGTATACAAATAAAAAAATAAAAATAAAAAGATTCGAATCTTCACCAAATTCGAATCATTTCGTCCTTGTCACATAACCAACCTCTCCACCAAATTTAGTCTGAATCCGTCAACATCTTTTTGAGATATCCTGTTCACAGCCATGAGCGAAAACTTGACCTCCATCCACCTTCTGTGGCGAAGGTAAGAACTCGGATCCAGATTGGTAATGATAGCGCAGGATTTGATAGACGACCTCCTCCTGCGTTGAGTTTCCTTGTAAGAGAACTCATATTATTAGTAGTATTATGTGGTGAATAATCAAGCATCATTATAACGAAACAATGCAGATATTTAAATTGTTTAAAATTGTATTTTTTTTTTTTTTTTGTATACAACATCGAGGCTCGTGTAAGAGCTAAAATTATACCTGTTTGTTTATAATTATACATATTATACCTGTTTATTCTTCTCTCCTGTGACATGATATTTTTTCACGTTGGTCACAACAAGAGCTATAAATCTATTTTCTTAGCATCGTAATAATGCGTTATGTTCCTAATGCTTTATATCATGTGTATTCAATCAGTAAGTCCGTGGCCTCGCGTAAAGATTGAATGACATCTTAAGGGAACTTGTTTTTACATTGTCCTTTTACATTGTTTTTACAATGAAATATTTTAACTTTTAATATAATAAAGTCCATTATTTTACTTTCCCCCTTGGCACGTCGGTCATGTACTCGATGATCAACTTTAATAATGAACAGATGAACATTTCTGTTTGTGTCGAATAATTATTACTAAACTGCATTGAAAGAGAAGACATTCCACTTATTTCATTCTTCTTGTGCTCCAGGTGGATACAATCAGCCACATGACCATCAGAACAATCCAGGACAATTCAGTCATGGCTGTGAAGGAGAATGATCAATCAAACAGGTTTTATATGAAAGGCCAACGAGCATTTTGGACGTTGAGTATTGCCATGGGAGTATTCTTACTCTGTTGGATGCCGTTTTTTATCGCTTACAATATCGAGGGCATTTGCTACGAGTGCATCTCAGAAAATATCTTAACTTACCTTGCCTGGCTTGGCTACAGCAACACTGCGCTCAACCCAATAATCTACTCCCGAAGTCCAGATTTTCGAAAAGCCTACAAGCGTCTTCTTTTTGGTCAACCAGGAGCGGATCACCCTTTGACCGGCAGACATTCCACACCTCGCAGATGGTGCGATATCTTAAGGCGTTGCTTTTGTTGTCCTCAAACTAACTAGCTCAAGGCGGGATGTTCCTCTGTGGATGCCACATACCAGATCTGATTACGTGAGGCTTCATCGACAACTTTAGTTGATGAATCACAATTGTTTTCTTCCGTTTCCCTGCAGTTTGGTTATTTTACGGTCCAATACACTTGGAAAAAAAACTTTTATTCATCTCCATATTTACTGACTATAAGGTCAAAATCTTGCTGATTAACTATCCTACATTTATTTTTATGGGATATCGTCCACCATAAAGGTTTTAAGGCCACCCGAGGAGGGGGTTACACAAAGGAAAAACGAACTTTTATTTATCTAAATATTTACTGACTGTAAGGTCAAAAGGTTTCTGATTAACCATCCTACATTTTTATTTATTTTCATTTTTATGACATATCGCCCACCACAGTCTTCCAGGCCACTCGAGGTGGGGCTACACAAATTTTGCCGACATTTGTCAATTGCTATCGTACAAATAACTATCTGAAAAAATGTTTTATTAACTTAAAAACATTAACATGATATATTAATGTCAATTCCATTTTCAGTTCTTGTATTCTTTAGATGTGTAATTGTTAAAAAAAAAAATGGCATTAAAAGAAGTACAATTTCCATTGTGATTGTTGTTTCTCTTTGATAGTTTCTATTCACTATCACAATCAACATTAAGTAGACTCTATTCAGCACACCCTTCCCCGAAATTATATTCACCTCCCTCCCTCTGCCCCCCTTTTGAACTGGTTTCTTTTCTTTGGTTTCAATGGTTTCTTTTCTTTGACGCAAATCTCGTTTGTATTTTTAAAAGGCATTGGATTTTAATTGGACCAGACTCTAGCATAATGGTTAGAGCTTCCATTCTGAGTCTGGGAGGTCAGTGGTTTAATTAAACCCCGACCGAGTTGTACCAAATATATATTTTAAACATCTGCTTTTTTGCTTGACTATCAGTATTTAGAAAGATAGAGCCAGTGTGATAGTTAAGTCCACCTTGTCCGAGTCCAGCAGTCTCGAGTCTGAGTCCTTGGCATTCCGAGTCCTTTGCTGAAAGTGTATTGTAAAGTGGTAAAAAAATAGCTATTTTATTTATGCTAATGTAAAATGTAAATTAAAGAATAAAATATCAAAACCGACCGACAGTGCAACTTGTTACTTCATCAACATTTTATTCCATATTATGGCTATCTTGCTATAGTTTCCTCATTCTTTTCAGGCTGCAAAGGTTCTGATAGCATACGAATCTTGTCCAGAAAATATGTAAGTAAAAATTTGCATTTATTTCTCAACTGTCAAAGTTATGAAAGTCCTAAACAGCATCACACAAAGGTAGCTCAAATTATATGGTTGCTTTTCCCCTTAGTGAATATACGGGCCGCTGTGGTTCCTTTTCCCATTATTATAAAATCAATGAATGCTTTAATACATCGCAAGGACGGACTCTTAATTGTGTTAAAATTTCAGAAAGCTGCTATCTAATTAAAGAAAGCATAATTTTAGTAATTGTTTTACAATTTTTTTTCAACTTTTCAAGGTGTTTCATAGACCCTGAAGGATCTACCGATATGGCATTCAACATACAAACTGACTTACATGTCTTCTAGATTCTAGAAGATCTTTACAAGAAAACAAGACCGAAAGTCTAACAGCGGCGTAGCCGGGCTTGTTTGATACTTTAGTTGAAGAGGATAGTATGACCTGGGTGGAGATTCTATTTTTACATATACATGTAGATATAGCATATTACATATAGCATATATACATATTACATATAGCCTACCCCTGGTAATTCTATTGTTACATATAGCCTACGTTTGTTGTAATGTATATATTAATGAACGATAAAAGGTGCATTTAAAGCACTTTAGCCCAATTAAAGTATTTTTAGTTCATTTTAAAAATATTTTAAAGCAACATTTTTTTGGCAGCGACTAACCCTCCAGGTTTCACTCTCGATCTGCTCCTGAGTTCATATGATCTCACCATAAACAACGTTGCAGGTTAGTCCGCCTGCAACATGTGCAGTTCCTCTCCTTATCTGGAATTCACTCTGGTTGGCAAAGATGCGCAGATCGAGTGGGTCTCATACTCTACTGTAACTACTGTACTCTACTCTACTCTACTGTACAGCTGTCCGTGTGTAAAAACACATGCCATGTTTGACAGCTTCGACGACATGTTCGACAACTTTGACGACATGTTCGGCCTGTACGACATATAAATTAAAATGTCGGTCGGTGGAGTCAGCCGTCGTATGCCATAATGACATCATCGACGTAATGACTTTGCATGACCTGGTGCTATGGTACCAGCGGTACCCTGGTACTCATTTCGCCGACCTCAGAGGATGACTTCTGGTTTAACTAACGACTCAACTCCACCTGGTATTAATTCAACAGCTGAACGGGATTGCGAACTCATGACCTTATAATCCCAAGCCTGCCGCCCTAACCATAAGGCACGAAGGGATTAGCATTACTATAACATCAATGTTACATTATCATTATTACGAAAATCATGTTACTATCAAAAAAACAGAGGCTAATTCCTTACTTCCCCGGTTATTAGTACAGTACACCGCTTATCATTGATTCATGAACCATACATTGCTTCAATCCATTAACTTCGCTTTCATGACATTGGGATTAAAGTGTTATGGTTATATTTACTATACAGCATTATTATTATTATTACGAAAACAATACTACTGAAACGATACTACTGTATTAAGAAACCTGGGCTTAATTTGTCTGAAGCGGCCTGAAGGTGAGGCATGAAGTCATGAAGCCTAAGGCCAATACATACTGTGTCGTTGGAATATCCATAACGCCTATGCTTTCGATATTTGATGATTATTTTAACAATCGGTTTGTTTGTGTTTCACACTGAAGGAAAAACGTAAAGATAAAGGATGCAGATTGTGATACATGACAGGTTCAATGATATGTCCGGCCTGAACGGTATAGGAATCAAAATGGCAGTATGTGGAGTCAGCCGTCGTACCGACGCAATGACATCACATCACCCCTGTTATGTGACCACGTCCTCAGCTCTGATTGGTGTATGTTTGAGAGGACATACACACATACGGACAGACAAACACTGTTCTAGATGGCTTTGCCCCATGGGCTACGCCGTAAAAACATGTGAGGTGAGAGAGTTTGGTGAGGTGAGGAAGATGATGAGTAGTATTTTTTTTGTGCCAAGGACCTGCCTCTGGTTACTAACGACTCGTTTGCCAAATTTTATGGATATGGAGCTATTAGTTAATTTCTTACGATTTTCCAACCTCCGAACCCTTACATGCACACTTCTCTCGGCAAAATGGATTGTGCTGTGCACTTGTTAGTACATACGTCCTAGATAGAGTATTTCATTTATTTTATGTTGTACAAGTTTATGATGCGACCACTCATTCTTCTCGGCAAAGCCCCCTCAACACCGGAGTGTCATTAAAACAATTGGAATTCCACGTCTAAAAAAAACCTACATATTAATAACAATTTTAAAAATGGTAAGGGTTCAATTCCGGACGCCTTGATATTGCCTTGTTAGCCATTTTTTTAAATTAATTGATTTAATTTAACACAATTTTTTTGCTACGGATGATTTTAACATAAAGAAATTAAAAGCATGTGTCAACTTCCTGGCTAGATTAAAAAATGTTGAATTAAATGTATAATTAAAAATGAAGGCTTTATCGATACTTATAAAGGCAAAAATCTTTCTCTCTCTCTCTCTCTCTCTCTCTCTCTCTCTCTCCCTCTCTCCCTCTCCCTCTCCCTCTCCCTCTCCCTCTCCCTCTCCCTCTCCCTCTCCCTCTCCCTCTCTCCTGTCAGTGCGTTGGGTGCGGTGTCATGGCGTCTGCTCGCTTCGTGTCGTGAGTGCTCTGTGTTGGCTGTTTCCTATTTCCCTTATTTACTCCATTGTGTCCCTGTTTCTGATTGTAAAGTTTCCCCCTTGTTTGCTGTGTGTGTTGAGACTTGAGAGAGAGCGGGAGAGCGCACGGTAAGTGTTTTCGTAGGTTCTTGTTGAAACCTTCGGTTGCTGGGCCTGCGTTTCATTTGCCTTGTTTTTCTGGTCGAACTGCTCGTCGGTGGTTTCGATTCCTCATTTATATATTGTTTTACCTTATCTTTTTCCTTTACCTTCACTTGCTGGTTGCTTGTGACAGGATTCTTTTTGTTTAAACTTAAACTTCCCTTATTTTTTTTCAGCTATGTCAAACGGACGTTTGTCCAATAGTGTGTACGAGTCGCTCACTCGTAAGGAGGGAGTGATAATTACTCCACCTGATGGAGTTAGTGTTGAGAATGTGGTGATTGGTTTAGGAGACCTTGTTGGAATCGAGAATGTTCTTGCAGCTTCAAAAATGAATCATCGCATCGTGGTTTTCCTGTCGGACGTGCGACACGTGGCCCAGGCGGTTGAAATCGGTTTAACCGTCCCG
The DNA here is from genome assembly GCF_964187855.1 of Myxine glutinosa. Classification (NCBI taxonomy): domain Eukaryota; kingdom Metazoa; phylum Chordata; class Myxini; order Myxiniformes; family Myxinidae; genus Myxine; species Myxine glutinosa. The sequence continues at coordinate 343,520,108 of NC_136261.1, forward strand.
CCGGATATTTTTGTTAACGTTAATCCTTTGGACACAATGGCCGTTCGGTTAACTCTGTCCAATATTCCTCCTTTTTTCACTTGTGAAGAGATAGTCTCTGCACTGTGTCTTTGGCACAGTTGTGTCGCGGGTCTCGATGGTTCCGCTTCGTCTTCGCTCTGACGCCTCGGTTCGGCATGTTATGTCGTTCCGACGTCATTGTTATATCATTTTAAAAGATAGCGCTCAATCACTCAATGCAGTTATGACGTTGAAATATAAAAACCGCAATTATCAAATCTATATTGCAACGGAAACTATAACTTGCTTTAATTGTGGTGAATCGGGGCATTTAAAAAACGTTTGCCCCAAGAATCCCGCCGTGATGCATCAATACCGGTGAAGACCATTCACACAAAAAGTGGTCCATCTAGAGTCGGGGACCCTCGTGATGCCTCAAACACGAGTAATTTACCTGAGCCGTCGGCGGCGGGGGTGGCTCAACCCCAGGCAGATGGTGAGGGTTTTACCGTTGTTCCTTATAAAAGGAAACATAAATTAAAACATTTAACTGATAACTTGTCTCTGACTCTCTCCGAAGGGGCCGAACCCTTCTACTGAAGGAACAAACAGTCAGGATGTGGCGGCGAGCTGTCCAAAAAAGATGGCACCGGCTGATGAACATGACGAGTCCCGTTTGGAAGCAGCAATATCTGAGGTTTTTAAAACCGAAAATCGGTTCGACGTTCTTGCTCTGGAGGATGATAATGCTTCTGCTTGTGGAGTTGGTGAACTCGAACAGGAAGTTGGTGTGGTGCAACAGGAAGCGCATGTGACCACTCCCATGGTCACAGGCACCGTGTATATGAACGCCGAGTCCACTCTTGTCCCTCTTCCTGCTGGGGGTGAGGTGTGTGACGTTCCTGAGTTGCAGACAACCTCGAGCCCAGGTGAATCAGAGTGTAAGGCATCAGCTGATGACGTGCCGGGTTTGCCCCCAGCAGAATGTGAAACTTCTCCTGATAGTACATCTCTTCCTCTCCCTCTTCCTCCTCCCACTCCCACTCCTCCTCCTCTTCCCACCCCCCTCCTCCTCCCACTCTCCTTCCTCCTCCCACTCCTCTTCCTCCTCCCACTCCTCTTCCTCCTCCCATCCCCCTTCTTTCTCCTCCCGCCCCCCCCTCCTCATCCTCCCGCCCCCCCCCTCCTCCTCCTCCCCCACATACTCCTCTTCCTTCTGCTTTGGGTGCGGAATGTGACGTTTCCCTTGTGAAGCCACCAGCTCCATATCAGGAGCATGAAATTGATGTCATGGACATGGACCGACACTCGGAATGTGATTCGGACGGGACCTCGTCGCTCGCCTCTGCCGGGAGTGTCGAAGCCTGGAATGACCCGGGTTTTCCCCAAGATTTGGAGGGTGAGACCAGTGTTCCACCCTCCGAGATCATAAAATTTCTCCAGGACACTTTTCGGAAGAAACGGGTAAAAATTAAAGATTTTTTCCCTGACCTAATCGGCTTTGTGGTCTCTGCGAAGCGACTGCTTGTTAAAGCCGGACAGCTTGGCGTGACCGAATCACAGGTCTATCGTCTCCGGAAATGTATCCTGAAAGCGAAGAAGGAGCTGCAGATGTAGCCCAGCCAAGCTGGTTGACACGTTTGACACGTTTATATACACCCTTACATCATGGCTTTCTCCTTTGCCAGTTTGAATATTAATGGGGGACGTTCTTCCCTAAGGAAAATTGAAGTTAAACAGTTTGTTAAGGAAAATCGCATCGATATTCTACTTCTACAAGAGACAAGATGTAGTTCCTCTTGTATGGGGGAGTGGCAAAGGATAATGAAAGGAAAATGGTTTTTTAGTAGTCTGGAACACCCAAGGGCTGGGGTAGCTGTCTATTTACAGCCTTCTTTCTGTAGCTCTCATATAGTTTTTAATGACATAATCAAAGGGTATTTAATTTCAGTCACTTTTACACACAATGGTTTTAAACACACCGTACTGAACATTTACTCACCTAGTGATAGCACAGAAAGACTTGCCTTTTATACTAAGTTGGAAACATCTCTCATGCACATTGATTTTAATGGACTTGTGTGTTTGGGTGGAGATTTTAACTGTACCGTGGACCCTGCCCTTGATCGTAATGGAGAGGAGCCTCACCCAGCAAGCGCAGTGCCTCTGTTAAGATCCTTGTCCAAGTTCTCCCTTGTTGACGTGTGGAGAATCCGCAATCTTTCTGTCCGCCAATATACGTGGTGTCGGTGCTCAAAGAGTCGTCTCTCGCTCGCAAGATTGGACCGGTTCTATATTAACAGTATTTTTCTGAATATCGTGAGTGGCGCGGACATTGTCCCGAGTGGCTTCTCAGATCATCACATGGTTACGCTTTGTGCTTGCCTACCAGTTCGGAATCGTGGTGCTGCCTACTGGACCTTTAATGTGAGCCTTTTGGAAGAAAAAAATGTTTGTTGATGCATTTCATGCATTCTGGAGGGCCTTGCTCCAACGTAAACCATCCTTCCCCCGCCTTGGGCAGTGGTGGGACAATGCCAAAGTACAGATGAGATTGTTTTGCCAACAATATGGAGCTTATCGTACTCAACACAACTCTGCCCTTCAATCCCTGATTGCCAAGGAAATATTATCCTTGCAATCCAACCTCTTGGCTTCTAGTACTGAGAGAACGAACTCTCTGCTGGCGAAGAAAAAAGCTCTTCTTGCTGATCTATGTGCAAAGCAAGCTAGAGGAGCGCTGATTCGTCTCCGAATGGAGAACCTGTGTCATTTGGATACCTCCTCCAAGTTCTTTTTTGCACTGGAAGTCCGAACTAAGAGAGGTCAGCAGATAACTTCAGTAAGGACGAAGGAAGGAAGAATAACGCACGATCAAAAAGACATCAGGTATTCCCTCAAGAACTACTTCTCTGACCTGTATCGCGCTAAAGGAATCGATAACGAGATCACAGGATCCTTGACTTCCTACTTACCCACCTTGTCTGAGTCTGCGTGCCTGCAACTGAACAAGGAGCTAACCATGGAAGAACTCCATGCTGCTTTACAAACCTTACCTTCAGGTAAGGCCTCTGGCTTGGATGGGATACCTGCAGAATTTTACAAAGCTTTCTGGGACCTCCTGGGACCAGAGTTACTCGAAGTTTTGGTTGACAGCCTACGATTAGGCTTACTGCCGCTAAGCTGTCGTAGGGCGGTACTCGCCCTGGTCCCAAAGAAAGGAGACCTCCAGCAACCGCAAAATTGGCGTCCCATCTCACTGCTTTGTACGGATTACAAAGTTTTCTCCAAGGCTCTTACCAACCGGCTCAGGCCCGTGATTGGCGACATCATACACCCCGATCAATGCTACTGTGTTCCGAAAAGGACAATACATGACAGTATTTTTATCGTGCGTGATTTAATTGATATCTGTGATCTTAAACAAAGAAATGTTGGTTTGGTTTTTTTAGACCAAGAAAAGGCCTTTGACACCATTGATCACTTTTATCTTTTTTCGGTTTTACGCGGGTTTGGGTTTCCAGAAAATTTTATCTCTCACGTACAGTTACTGTATAATAATATCTTTAGTCTACTCAAGGTTAACAATATTTTATGTCCACCTTTCCCGGCCAGTAGAGGCATTCGCCAAGGATGTCCTTTGTCTGGCCTCCTGTACTCCCTTGCACTTGAACCTTTGCTTGTTCGCTTGCGTGCACGTCTTCTCGGTTTCCTTCCACAACCAACGGCGCACCCAGTTAAGGTGATCGCTTATGCGGACGATCTTTGCGTAATCGTTCATTCGGATGAAGATGTCTCCGCCTTGGTCCAATGTGTCCATGAATTTAGTTTGGCAAGCTCTGCAAAGGTCAATTGGAAGAGAGCAGTGCTCTTTACCTTGGTCCACAAAATGGAGCCATTCCTCCAACTCTGCCCGAACAACTTGAATGGACAAGGGATGGAATCCTTTATCTCGGTGTTTTTCTTGGCCCTGGAAACTTCATTTTAAAAAACTGGGAGTCTCTTATAATCAAAACTGAGAGACGGTTGCTGAAATGGAGGGGTTTACTTTGTCAACTTTCTTATCGGGGCCGAACCCTTGTTATAAATAATCTTGCGGCATCAATGCTTTGGCATGTTTTAATGGCACTGCAGCCCCCAGATTTCATTCTCAAAAAGCTACAAGCTACTTTTATCGACTTTTTTTGGGGAGGTAAGCACTGGCTTCGACCTGGTGTGCTCAGCCTGCCTGCTGCTCAAGGAGGACATGGACTGATTGCTGTTTCTAGCAAAGTGATGGCTTTTCGCCTCCTTTCACTTCGTAGGCTGCTGTACACCGACGTCTCGTGGAAAGCGTCGGCTCACTGCCTGCTTCAGCAAGCAGGGAAACTCAACTACGACCAAGAACTGTTCCTTATAGACACCACGAAAGTTGATGTAACACCAGTTCCTCTATTCTATAGGAGTATGCTGGAGGCATGGCAAGCGGTTCCTGTTCGCCGTGACAACAGGAACTATTCTCTTGAGCTGTTTTTAAACGAGCCCATCTTTCTAAACCCCATATTTGAAGGGGTCTGCAGTAACCGTGCTTTTATGCAAAAGTTTATCGACGTCGGATGCATCAAGGTTAAACATCTCAGAACCCCTTTTCCTTACAAGTGGAAGCCAGCTGCTGACATTGCTGTAGCCACCGGAGTTCGATCCATTCGAGTCATAGGAAGGATCTTTTCTGTGATCCTGCGTTTTTTCAAGGGAACCGGGCTAAAATGGGCCCCACAGGCGGAAGCTAGCCCTTCTTTATCCGAATTTCTCTTTCCTAGAGTTCTACTTCATTTTCAGGGCTTCACCCCTTTTCATTTGATGGAGAAATCTTGTGTTTATGCTTTGTGTGTTTTAACCCTTGTTCACGATAGACCCGCAGAACCACAAGCGCACTGGGGGAGAATGTTCCGGACTACTCCTTCCACCACCATCAATTGGCTTACTATGTACAAGGCCCCCATCGCCAAGCGCTCCGGAGACTTACAATGGCGGCTGGCGCACTACATTTTACCATCAAATGTTTTATCGCATCGCATATGTTCCGATAACACGGAATTATGTCCGTTTTGCGGTGCGACGGAAACCATTTCTCACATTTTTGTTGATTGTCCTCGGTTGGCACCCCTTTTTACAGTTTTATCGTGTATGACCGGGGGCTTGGCCTAATTTTTACGCATTGTGTTTTTATCTTCGGTTTCACTACTTCCCGCCTGTGTAAAGATGAGTGCCTTTTAGCCAACTATTTGTCTTCTGAAGCAAAACTTGCCATATACTTGTCGAGAAAACACAGGATGCAAAATGCCTGTAATTCTGTTGATGATGCTGTTCACCTTTTTAAAGCCTTCGTCACATCGCGTGTAAATCTTGAGTTTCAATCGAATGATTGCACAGTGTTCTCACAACGGTGGTGTGCCAAGGCATCCTTATGTCAACTGGCTGATGGTTCTCTTACAATGAATTTATGATTTATCTTGTCTCCCATTTTAAACTTGTACAGCCATCGCCTTGAATTGTTTTTTGGGTTTTCACTGTGAACAATGTTTTCCTGGCAACAAACGGGGACAAATGTCGAATGTTTCTCTCTCTCTCTCTCTCCCTCTCTCTCCCCCTCTCTCTCTCTCTCTCTCTCCCTCTCTCTCTCCAAATTTGTGGGGGGGGGGGGGGGCGGGGGTTACAGCTCGACCCGGGGGTAAATGAGTGAACGGATCACCGCTGTAGCCCCAGAAAGCTTGCAACTCCAAAGCGTCATACAGATGGAGCATCTGTATGTAAGATGGGGCACCTGCAAGATGGATGACCTGCAAGATGGATAACCTGCAACATTGCGTGCCTGCAAGATGGCGTACCTCCAAGATGGAGCCACTGCCCATTACGATCGGCCTTTTTCCAACACCTTCTGGAGTGGCTCACAAGTCCCCAAGTTCATCAAGGAAAACATATCAGAAAAGTGTTATGATGTAATGCGTTCACAAAACATTCCCTCCAGCAGTGAACATGGTGACGTGTTACATGGTTGCATTCAGAAAAGAACACGGTTGGGAAGGACACGGATGCTCTGTCGCTCCCGGCTACTGGTTGTGCGAGGTTTACCTCCTGGTCTGTCCCATTGGATCGCATTGGAGATCACCAATAAAAAAGAAAAAAAAAGAAAAAAAGTCTCTCTCTCTCTCTCTCCCCTCCTCTCTCCCCTCTCTCTCTCCCCTTCTCTCTCTCCCCCCTCCCTCTTTCCTCTTTCTCATTTTTTCACTTAATTTAATCAAACGCTTACTTTGCTCTTGATGTGTTCATAGCTCTTGCGTGAGCATTTCCTTTAAAATTGTTTGTGGTTTCTGTTGTGTCCTCACCTTTGGTGTGTAAAATTCTTTTATACTTGCTGGTTTCTTTTGAATATCCTTTGTTCTTTTTTGGTGTTGTTTATGATCCTTATACAATGTTTCTTTGAACTCGTTGCTTGGTTTAACACTGCTTTGTGGAATGGTTTTATACTTTTATAATAAAAGGATACAAAAGTAAGTAAGTCTCTCTCTACTCTCTCTCTCTCTCTTCTCCTCTCTCTCTCTCTCCTCTCTGTCTCTGTCTCTGCTCTCTCTCTCTCTCTCTCTCTCTCTCTCTCCTCTCTCTCTCTCCTGGCCGTTTGTATGCCTGGTTGTACTGTCATGCGTCTGCTTGTGGAGGCCTGTGAGTGCTCTGTGTTGTTGCTCCATCCCCCCCCCCCCCGTTTTCCCCCCTTCCGTGTCCTTGTGCCTGTTTGTGGAGTCTTCCTGGTGATTCCCATATACGTTGAGACGGGAGAGAGAGCCGGAGAGCACAGGGTGATCGCTGGGTAAGGGTTCGCCGTTTTTGGGCGTCGCCCGATTCGGTGTTTGCTCCTTCATGTTAAACCTCTATTCCTTTTTTTCCTTTCGATTATCTTTCCTTCAGTTTGTTTTGTTGCCCTCCCTTTTCCGAAGTTAGGGAAATCGGAGAGGTCTGATTACTTCCCATTCCCGGAGTTCGGGTAGGGAAGATTATATTATATATTCACCCTCCCCGAGTTGGGGAGGGGTTGTAAGTGCAGCTGTTCCAGCATGGCAGCTGCACTATCTCGATTTACGGCCTTTCAGAGCCTGAACCCGTAAGCACGGGTTCTTTTGTGTACCTCCGGAACGTGAGGTTAGTGTCGAGGATGTTGTCCTCGCAACCGGTCGTGTTGTCGGGATCGACAAGGTTGTTGCTGCTTCGCAGATGAACAAGCGGATCGTTATTTTTTTGTCCGATGTGGATTGTGTCCCACAAATTGTCGAACAGGGTTTGACAATCGATCCAGATTTATTTGTTATGATTTCCCCACTAGATAGCCCAGCGATAAAAATCGTGATATCAAATTGCCCCCCATTTGTATCCGACGATGTACTAATTAAAGAGTTGTCCCGATACGGTACCATCGTGTCTCGTATATCTATGATTCCCTTCGGGTCACGAAACAACGATTTAAGGCACGTGGTTTCATTCCGGCGGCAAGTGTTTATGATTTTAAAAAATTCCCAGAAGGATTTAAACCTTATAATAAAATTAAAACATCAACAGAACGAATATACAGTGTACGTGTCCACCAACGTTCTAAAATGTTTTGGCTGCGGACAATTTGGGCATGTTAAGCATGACTGCCCCCGAAAAGAGAATTCTCCACAAGTACAACCTCCCCTCCGAACCGGGAATAAGCAACCCCCCCACCTTCCCACCACCGATCCAAACCCTTCCACCACCGACCCAAGCCTTCCCACCACCGAACCAAACCTTCCCACCACCGAACCAAGCCTTCCCGCCGCCGAACCAAGCCCTCCCACCACCGACCCGAACCTTCCCACCATCGACCCAAGGCTTACCACCACTGATCCCAATCTGTCCACCACCGACCCAAGCCCTCTTACCACCGATCCAAACCCCCCCCCCCGCCGTACCCCCTTCCCCTCCCCTTGAAACAGGGGCCCCTCCCTCTACTGAAGGATCGAATTGCAGCCATCTCCTGTTAACGATAGATCTCACCCCCAGGCGACATCGTCCAATCACAGCTTGTTGCCTGCTAAAACTGATCCTACCTCTCTCGCCGTGGTAGCCGATGGAAATCCCCTCCCGATGATCACGTCCTCCCTCCCCCCCCTCCCCCCCCCTCCCCCCCCTCCCCCCAAACCCTTGCAATCTCTTCCCACTAACCAGGACGAGTTTCATTTAGTCTGCCCAAAAGGAAAAAGACATCTGCAAACAACAGATGAAAACGGTCATCTCTTTAAAAAACCTACAACTGAAAACCGACAGCCCCTCCTCTCTGCCCTAGATTTGTCCCTCGTCACAGAAAATCTTTTCTCGGTATTGGAGGACATAGATGTGGATGAATCCTCGCCCTTGTCTACTGACCTAGAAACTGATATGGTTGAACCGCAAAAATTAGTACCCCCCCTCCCCCCCCCCCTCCCCTGAAGATGGCTCATTTCTCTCCCTCCCCATCCCCTCCCTCTATGGACTATGCCCCATCCGATAACGTGGAGGGATGTGATGACGGTGAGGAGATAAATGATGAAAACCAGTGTGACACACCATCTGAGCCATCTGATATAGATGACTCTGTTAGTGAATGTGGTAGCCTTAAGGAAGAAGAAACCCCTCCAATCCCTCCCTCCGAGATAAAAAGGTTTCTTAAGGACACATTCCGAAAAAGGAATGTTGTTATAGAAACCTTTTTTCCGGAGCTACCTGATTTTATACATTCCGCTAGACTGATGGTAAAACGGCCCCACGTTTTTAATTTCAATTCCTCCCAACGTCACCGTTTAAAGAAGTGGTTGCAAAAAGCTAAGAATGAACTGCTATCAAAAAATTGAGTGGTGGTCACTCCTCCTTATAGCTGTAATGAGTTTTTCCATTTGTAGCTTGAATATTAACGGAGGATGTAGCTCTGTCCGTAAAGTTCAAGTAAGGGATTTTTTTATTACAGAGGAAAGTTGACATTGCCCTCTTACAAGAGACCCATGCCAACGACTGCTGTGTCGCAGAGTGGTGTAGGCTCTTCCCCGGCCTGTCCTTCTTTAGTAACGGTGACTCCCGCAAAGGCGGTGTCGCAATAATTATTAGCCCCTCCTTTTCGCCTTCATCTATCTATAATTCCAGCAATCTCTGTGTGTCTGTGTGTCTGTGTGTCTGTGTGTCTGTGACCGCTGTTTCTCGACAACCACGGGTCCGATATACTTTAAACTTGCCAGGTATATTGCTGGGGACCCGAGGATGTGCCTTTTCAAGGTTTGTAATTAATCGGACAAGTACTTACCGAGCTATGTCCAAAAAACGCTTCAACCAATCAGAGAGCAGCGAGCTATCACGTGTGCCGAACGTGGCGATCAGACTCTGCCTCGGACGGCACATTTGACAGCGTATTCATTTATTTCACGTTGGAAAACTATGTTGCCGTTAAACTATGTTTTAAAACGAATTCAAACTGCGATTAAATTAAAACGATTCATCGTAACTGCGATTTGCGAACTTCCGGACAGTGACGACTTCACTTCCGGCAGCCAATCACAGAACGCTTTGTTGCGAAGGCGTGGCCGATGTGAGACGAGCGGAGCTGAGCGCGTTACGAGCTGACCGCCATTACGGTACGTAATTCGATTTCTTATGCGCATTATTTCTCCCAATTCAGTCAGAGCGAAGGGCGGAAGCGAAGAGCGTTGTTTTTTTTGTTTACGGGCGTACGGGCGGGGTAGAGCGTACGGGTAGCGTTTTTTTTTTTTTTTGGCAAGGAACGGGCACCCACGTACGGGCAATGCCCTAGTCTATCTATAATTCCAGTAATCTCTGTGTGTTTGTTTGTACGTTTGTCTGTGACCGCTGTTTCTCGACAACCACGGGTCCGATATACTTTAAACTTGCCAGGTATATTGCTGGGGACCCGAGGATGTGCCTTTTCAAGGTTTCATATTAATCGGACAATTACTTACCGAGCTATGTCCAAAAAACGATTCAACCAATCAGAGAGCAGCGAGCTATCGCGTGTGCCGAACGTGGCGGACACACTCTGCCTCGGATGGCACATTTGAGAGCGTATTCATTTATTTCACGTTTGCAAACTATGTTGCCGCTATGTTGGCGTTAAACTATGTTTTAAAACTAATAAAAACCATTTCATCTAAATAGAGGGGGGGGGGGGGGGATTGTCACTGTACTCGCAAGCCGTTCGCCGTTCGCTTTGGCGTTGCGAATGGACCAACACATTTCATGGACCAAACCATTTCATGTAAAGCGTTCGCCGTTTGCTTTGGCGTTGCGAATGAACCAAAACATTTCATGAACCAAACCATTTCATGTAAATAGAGGGGGGGATATAATTTTAGATATAGATATAGTACGGGCATGCCCTAGCCCGTACTATATACTAGTCGCTTAAATTCAACGAAATACACAAGGGATCCCTAGCATCCCTAGAATTCCACTACTGTGGAAAATTCTATACTATTTTTAATATCTATGCCCCAAGTACGCCTGTAGCTCGGCGAGTTTTTTTTAATGACCTTGTGACACACCTTACGTCCCTCGACAGCCAAAACGCCCTAAAAAACCAAGACAATCATGTTTGTATTGGTGGAGATTTTAACTGCACCCTCCAACCCCAACTAGACAGGAACAGTGCAGAGCCCCATCCTGCCTCCACAATCCCTCTCACCAAATTTTTAAAACAAATGAATTTGACAGATATATGGCGGGTACAGCACCCATCAATCAGGCAATACACATGGTGTCGATGCATGCAGGGTAATATTGTACTTGCTCGCTTAGATAAGTTTTATATTAATCCTCCACTTGAACGCCTCGTTCTGTCATCCAAAATTTGCCCATCAGGATTCTCGGACCACAGCGCAACATTTCTCAAAATTTCTGCCCCCTGCCCGAAACACAAGAGTGCTTTTTGGAAATTTAATAACAACTTACTTGATGATAGTACCTTTAAGGACATTTTTCCGGAAATTTGGAATATTCTGGTTGCCTCCCAAGGGAATTTCTCAAACCTCAGACAATGGTGGGATAATGCCAAAACGCACATCAGACTGTTCTGCCAACAATATCGTGCGTATGGTGTTCAAGAGGAAAGAAAAACCACAACCTTACTTGAAGATGAAATCCTGGAATTACAGGAACAGCTTCAGGGAACTGCAAGTGTGAGCTACCAGGGAATGAGGCAACAAATCCATGGAAAAACGGCCTTACTGAATTCCAGATCCGAAAGGCGAGCACAAAATGCTTTATTGCGCCTGAAGATGAGGTACATACACGACCTTGATGCTCCAACGAAATTCTTCTTCAGCCTTAAAAGGGGGGCCTCTTCGTCAATGATTACACGCTTGCTCCATGATGGGGAACTCCTTTATGAAGATGGCAGAATCAGGGAATGTGCCCGGAAACATTTTAAACAACGGTTTATGCGGCATGACATTAACCAGGATGCAATATCGGAACTTGTTTCTAACCTTCCAACATTGGCGGAGGATCAGAAGCAGCAGTTGGAGGATCCCCTTAGGTTACCTGAGCTCACCGCTGCCTTGAAGGCCTTGGAACCTGATTAAGCCCCTGGACTGGATGGGCCGACTAGTGAATTTTTCCAGTTTTTTTGGGACGCCATTGGACCTCACCTACTGCGGGTATTGAATGAATGTTTAGAGGATGGACAACTGCCGTGGAGTTGCCGTAGAGCAGTCACCACCTTAATTCCTAAGAAAGCGGACACTCAACTTATAGAGAACTGGCGTCCTATTTCTGTTTTATGTACGGATTATAAAATTTTAGCCAAAGCCTTGTCTAATCGAATGAAACCTTTTATGAATGTACTAATAGGAGAACATCAATCCTTTTGTATTCCTGGACGTACTATTTTTAATAATATCTTTCTTATCCGTGATACCATTCGGTTTTGTAACAACTTTAATATGAATGTTGGTCTGTTTTTCATTGACCAAGGAAAAGCCTTTGACTGTATTGACCACATGTACCTTTTTAGAGTTTTAGAGAATTTTGGGTTTGGACCTATTTTTATCTCGTACGTTAAACTTTTGTATTGTAATATATCCAGTGTTCTTAAAATTAATCAAGTATTGTGTAGCCCCATTGCTGTACAACGGGGAGTACGGCAAGGTTGCCCGCTATCTGGACTTTTATACTCTCTTGCCATCGAACCTCTTCTGCTCCAATTACGTACGCACATTTCTGGCTTCACTGGATCAATTCTTACCACACTGCTAAAAGTCTCTGCCTATGCAGATGATGTCTGTATTTATATAAAAAATAGTGCTGACATCACTGCGGTGGCTCAGGCACTAAAGACATATTGTCAGGCTTGTTCAGGCCAGGTAAACTGGAAGAAGAGTGAAGCCCTTTGGATAGGACCTGGAGATTGCCCGCCAATTGTCCTACCAGGAGGAGTGAACTGGCAGAAAAGTGGCATTAAATACCTCGGTATTTTCCTAGGAGACAACACCTTTGAGCAGCAGAACTGGGTGGGATTACCGGACAAGGTAATGGCAAAACTGGCCCGCTGGAAAGGACTTCTTTCTCAACTTTCATACCGCGGAAGAACTCTCGTCATTAACAATCTTGTCGCCTCTATGCTATGGCATAAGATGATATGCCTACAACCGCCCGGGAGCCTTCTTATTACACTGCAAAAGAGCATTGTCGACTTTTTCTGGAGCGGGAAACACTGGCTCCAACCCCCCGTGGCATACTTACCACTCACTGAAGGTGGCCAAGGTCTTATTAATATCCGCAGCCGGATTATGGTCTTCCGGCTTCATATCGTGCGCCAACTTGTATATGGAGATGAAGCCCTACTCTGGAGGCCTCTGGCTAACTGCATATTGCAACTTACATGCAAGCTGGGTTACGACCGATAACTTTTCTTGATGAACCCTCATCAAATCGATTCATCCTTGCTGCCCACCTTTTACCAAGGGGTGATGAACGCATGGCAAGCCCTGTCCTTTTCCCGTGAAATGGCAACATACAACGTGGAAATGTTGTTGAATGAGCCCCTATGCTACAACCCCTTCCTGGAAAACAGCTTGAATAATAGGGGACTCGTTCAACGTTTTGTTGATGCCAAGCTGCTGCGAGTGAAAGACCTCATGACAGAGTCTGGGAGCTGCCGGCTGAGTGCTGCCGCTGTGGCAAAAAAACCGGAATAAAATCTGTCAGGATCATCTCTCGGTTCCTTCAAGGGATATCCACAATGTATCGTAATACCTGCGAGGAACTTGGCCCTTCCCCCGAGGAAACAGCGGGTGACTTCCCCAAACTCCTAGTCTTCAGCCCGCCACTTAATCTGTCCCCTGGCCTGAACAGCCCTGATGATACTGCATTATCCCTTCCCGCTTTTCCAAAGAAAACTTTGTACAACGCGTACGTTAAAATTTTATACGCAAAAACATTTTCTGAGCACCCGAGGCTTCGATGGTGGGATGTTTTACCCCCAATACCCCCCAATTGCCTCAATTGGCGAAGTTTTTATCTCTTGCCTACTCCAAAGTATGTTGGAGATATTCAATGGAAACCTGTACACTGGATTTTACCTTATAATGTTTTACTGAACCGGTTTTCTACTGCTAACTCTAATCTATGCCCTTTCTGTGCATCCATTGAAACCCTACCGCATATATACCTTGAGTGTGAACGATTGCAACCTCTTTTTACATTCCTTCAGGAACGCTTTGTGAAGCTTGGTTCCCTCTTCAATCACAATGTTTTTATTTATGGTGTTTTAGGACCGTCTTCCCGTAGAAATGTTGTTTTAATGAATTTTTTAATTGGCCAGGCCAAGTTTGCAATTTATAAATCCAGGAAGAAAAAAATGGGAAACGCTTCTGACTCGTCATATGATGTACTGCTCACCTTTAAGGCTCTTGTAAATGCAAGACTAAAGCTAGAGTACCGGTTTTTTAAAATGAACAAGAATTTAACATGTTTTAAAGAAAAGTGGGTTTTTAATGATGTCATATGCACACTTGATGATGATGATTTGATAATAACTTTTCCTTGAGACCATTTTTATTGTGTTTTGTTTCTTTATGACTGAACATAACTGATTTTTTGTACTCTTGTAATAAAAGGAAGAAACAGTCAGTCTCTCTCTCTCTCTCTGACGCCCCCTGGTGGCCGTTGGTGAGTTGGGTGTGTCATCATGGCTGCTGTGTGTGTCGAGTTGTGAGTACTCTGTCTCATTGGCTGTTTTTCCATTCCACATTTCATACTCGTTTCTGCTTGTAAAGTTTTCCCCATGTTTCCTTTATATGTTGAGGAGAGAGAGAGAGAGACTTTGACTTTTGTATACCTTTATTTAAACAAGGTTAGAAAGAACATTTAGACATAGCCAACGAACAACAATCATAAAAGGAAGGTTAAAAAATAAAAACATAAAATAGTACAAGTGCACCTTTAAAATGGAAAGGTGATATCATTATAGACAACTTTAAACGGTACGTTCTTGGAACATTTTTGCTTAAAAAGATCTAAATTATGCAGGTTTTGGTAAAAAATAAAACTCTGCACGTCGTCTAGCCACGGTAAGGGCCTTAAAAACTGTTAAAACATTGTAACCAGCATCAGGGTTGGAAAGAAGTTTAGCTTTCCTTGTTTTATAGATTGCTAGCTTCCCTTCAGCTATTTAAAAAATAGGTGAGCACAGATACGGCAACATTTTTAGGATTCAATGGCAAGCCAAAAATAAACATTCGTAAAGAAAAATAAACATTCATATAGCAGCACAATTGTGACAACAAAGTAAAAAGTGGGGTCAGCCTTGCACAGTCAACATAAGCATGATGTAAAATTTTGTAAATCTTCAGAGGCCATACAAGGGGGCATGAAACAGGATTTAGAACACTAAAACGATGTAATAAAACATTGGTAGGTAAAATCATATGTACAATTCTCCAAGATATATTACCAGTCCGTTTTACAATCGGCAGGTCATACATTGTGAGCCATTGTGGGCAAGGGGGATACCCCGGCGGTAGCATCCCTATCCATCGGGATCCAAACCTATCCTTGCACACGTAAGGATGCCGAATGGCAACACAGAGGTGGTGCAGGCACTTTTTTTTTACAGCACTAGGAAGTGGAGAGGAAGACAGGCACACGGTTTCTGTTAATGCAGCTGATGATATTTGCACCTGATGAAGGGAGAGAACATGCATTGCAGGGTCATTGTTGCTAGCATCAAAATGGAGTCCCAGTCCTCTGAAGGTATGCAACACTTCTTGAATAAGCTGGGAGACAGCTCTTACAGAGCGCATTTCAACAGCAGTTGCAATATGTCCTGTGGAGTGCCATGTTTCATTCCGGTTATTCTGCAGGTCTCGTATGACATGCACACCAGAACTTGTGAAACATTGCACATAAGCACATGATCGAGGTATGTTGGGGAAAAGTGCATTGTAAAAGATAGGCTCGTCGAGGAAGTTGTTGGTGTTGTAATGAGCCATATCTCGGTGCACCACGAGAAGCTGCCTGGCTTGCAGCAGGTCTTGGTAGAACAGAGGCAGTGGGGAGATATCAACATGTTGCAGGTCCATGAGAAAAAGTGCCTTGTTGAAATCAAGCATTTCCAGCCATTTTCAACAGGTAGTTTGCAGTGAGCCACCATGGCAGCGAAGTGAGAAAAAGAAAACGGTGGACAGTGGCGACTCGAAAAGCCATTAGTCGGCTGACAATGTCAATGAGACCATGGCCACCTTCTGCCAATGGAAGGTAAAGGACTTCAGGCTTGACCCAATGCTTTCCGCCCCAGAAGAAATCAAGCAAATTTTTCTGGATTGTCAACAACAGTGCTCCAGGAGGGCGCAAAGCAATCATTTTGTGCCACAAGGAAGCCACTACATTGTTAATCACTAGGGCACGTCCTCTGTATGACAATGTAGATAATATTCCTCTCCACTTCTCTAGCCTATTATCAATTTTATTAACTGTGTTAACCCAGTTCTTTGCCATGAAAGCTTGAGTGCCAATGTACACACCTAGATAATGGATGCCTTCTTTCTCCTACTGCAAGCCTCTGGGAAGAGAAGGCAAACCAACAGCAGGGGTATGGCCAGTCCATAAAGCTTTACATTTGTTCCAAATTATTGCAGTTGTGTATGCCGAAGAAAACCTTTCCAAATTGTTTAGTAGCATGGTGACATCATCACTGCTATGCACCACAACACACACATCATCAGCATATGCTGAGGTGACAATTGGCCTTTCGGTTGGAAACACAGGAAAACCTGGTAAGCTGGCACGAAGGCGAATTAGTAGAGGTTCAATGCAGAAAGTGTAGAGAATGGCTAATAAAGGACACCTATGGCAGACTCCTCTTTCAACCGTTAGTGGTGCACATAAACTGTTATTGACTTTAATGATGCTAAAAACATGATTGTACAGCAATGAGACATGAGAAATAAAGGCTGCCCCAAAAACCAAACTGTTTTAAAGAATGAAAAACATATTCATGGCGAATAGTGTCAAATGCTTTCTCTTGGTCAAGTGAACACAGGCCATCATTCTGTTTTTGTGCAGTACAGACATCCCACAAGTCCCAAATTAAAAATATATCATCATGAATAGACCGATTTAAAATACAAAAAGATTGATTAAAGCAATTTAAAAAACGAAGAAGGGGCTTTATGCGGTTTACAAGGACTTTGGAAAGGATTTTGTAATCCGCACAAGGCAGAGAGATAGGCCGCCAATTTTGTAAAGCCTGTAAGTCTCCTTTCTTAGGGATAAGGCACACAATTGCACAGCGACAACTTAGAGGTAAAACACCTACTTGTAAACTATACTTGAAAACATATAAAAAGTGTCGGACCAAGCAAGTCCCAGAATGTTTTGTAAAATTCCACAGGTAAACCATCAAAGCCAGGTGCTTTATGATCGTTAAGGCTATTAAGAGCTATTAAAAGTTCATCTACTGTAAAATGTTGTTCTAGAGAGAGCAGCTGTGCTCTTTCTAATTGTGGTAGATTTTGGGTAAAATCAAACATTTATTGATCATTACTTTTCTTTGTGGTAAAATCATTCTTTAAAAAGTCCCTGATAAAACACTTCAACTGAGCATTCATTCTCTTCAATAACTTGTCCATCACTTGAACGTAAACTTAGCAGCAAACGATTAGACTTTGCAGCTTTTTCAAATCTAAAAAAGTCTTTACAACAAGTTTCTGAGGTAGATAGACCTTTTACATGGAGTCGTGTTAGCATTCCGAGAGCATCAGCTTTAGTTAAAACATTCAGTCGGGTTCGTTTCTCGTGAAACGAGAATGACATCGTACATCCTCATCAATGTTCGTCGTTTTTTCTTGCAAGTCAAGAATTTCTTTCTTTAAAATGATATCCTGGCTTGCTTTACTTTCGTGATATTATTTCTATATTTCTGGCAGAAGACTCGGATTTGTGCTTTTACATTATCCCACCATTGGCAAAGATTGGTGAAATCATTCCGTGATTCGAGAATCCGAAGCCAGAAATTCTTAAAAGATAGTTTAAAAAAGGAATCATTTAAAAGAGGGATATTAAAAGACCAATCTGAAGTATTCCTCTGAGGGCTGGGGAAAGAAAGACGCATTTTAATTATAAAATAGTCAGAAAACCCGGAAGGAGTAAAATCAGTAAAACTAACAAGGTTTAAAAAGGAGAGGCTGATGTAAAAATTTTCAAGCCTTGCAAGCGACAAATTGTTTAACAGGCAACGACACCAAGTAAATTGCTGAGTGTTCCCATGCTGTTGTCACCAAACATCACCAATATCATTTCGAGCCAGAAGTGTAGACAGAGCACTAGCTGGATGGGGTTCAGGGCTGTTCTGATATTTGGCTGGGTTTCATGTGCAATTAAAATCACCACCTAAGCACAAAAGGGTATCAGGGGCAAGATGATTAAGGAAGGTAAAGGATTCAGTGAAGAAAGCCACCCTGGCTGTGCTGTCACTTGGGGCATCAACATTGACGATTAACATCCCCTGATGGTGATATAAGAATTCAATGGAGGCTAGATATCCAGGTACAATTTCTTTGAAAAACAAGAGAGGAGACGGGAAGGTGTGCAGAGATATAGAAAGCAATACCGGCACTCACCAAGGCCGTGTTACAAAAAAAGCAGGTGCCTTTTAGCTTCAGCCTCCAATCTGCCATGCCTCTCACAGTCGCAAAAGTTTCTTGTAAAAGAAGAATATCTACCTTCTCATTGTTAATCAGCTGCATCGTTTGAACTTTACGTAGGGATTGCCCCCGTTGTTTATGTTCTAACTTGTTACTATCATGATGAGAAGAGTGGCCCACAAAAGATGTTCATGCATTCAAATGCTTCCTTACTTTAACGATGTATCTTTTCAGCCTTTTGCAAGAAGCGCTAGAAATGGCAACAGCTTCCGGGTTCTTAACAATGGTTTGCGCCTTTTGGACAAAAGCGCACAAATTGGGGAAAAAGTCATTCAGGTTTACTCGTTTCTTAAGAGTGGTTTTTTTCAAGAAATCTAAGATATCAGAGGTAGAAATTGTAGCATCAAGACTACTGTCTGGGAGGAGCTCCTCACCAAATGCACTTGACACCAGAGAGGAGCAACCAACCACCCCATGCAAGCAGGGGCGCTGTAAGGGGGGGGAAAGTTAGGATGATTCCAAGGGCCTTGCACTGACAGGGGCCCTAAAAATTATTGGAACATTAGGTAAAAATCCTCAATATTAAATTATTAACCTATCATCTTTAATAACATAATAGACCAATAAAACGAACGGTTCTTTTTCTTTTCTTGTTTTTGGCAAAAAGTAAACATCCAGAGAGCCTCTGTATTGCCCAATCCCCCCACCCCCCCCCCTCTATTGACATGAAATGGTTTGGTCCTGCTCCCAAACCAGAGGTCCACTATGTCCCAGGACAGGCTTTGCAGTCTTGCCATGCTGTCCATTGAAAGTTAGTTGGCTAGAAAGCTGGACTTCAAAGACGTGATCAGTGACTTTGCTAGCAACAAGGCTCGGCGCTGGGCTCTTGGTGTGTAAGGCTGAGCAAGGACCAGTGATAACTAAATGGCATGGCTATGGATATTGGATCACGACACTTGGTATGTACAGTCACGTGAAAAAGTAAGTACACCCCATGTAAAATTTTGACTTTTTCAACATATTTCAACATACAGCTATTTTATCTTCATTTCAACAATATTGATCGATAAAGGTGATATAATATAACAAATATCATGAAACATTTACATTTTGTAGCCCATTGTATAATTTAAATAAACATAAATGCAAATTTCGCATGTGGAAAAAGTAAGTACACCCCTACATTTATCACTACTTCAAATACCTAAAATTAGAATCAGGTGCACCAGCTGAGGTGCAAATGCTTAGAACATCGTTAGAGAGGATCTTGGAGGAACCTGTCTCATTTAAACCTCAGATATTTAGTTTGGTTTGCTCTTTGTTGTTGAAGTGTGCGGCGTCACCATGCCTAGATCAAAAGAGCTCTCTGAGGCCTTCAGAAAGAATGTTATAGATGCCTACAAGGCTGGGAAGGGATTTAAAAATCTTCAAACAATTTGAAATCAATCTTCCGACTGTCCGGAAGATCATCTACAAGTGGAGAAGATTCCAAACAACTGCCAACTTGTTCAGGCCAGGCCGCCCCAGCAAGTTCAGCCCGAAAGCAGACCGCAAGATGCTGAAATAAGTCTCCAAGAACCCCAGAATGTCATCATGGGACCTACAGGTAGCTCTTGCCACTGTTGATGTCAAAGTGCACGAGTCTAGCATTAGAAAGAGGCTGCACATATTTGATCTACATGGGAGGTGTGCCAGGAGCAAACCTTTGCTGTCCAGAAAGAACATCAGGGCAAGACTAAAGTTTGCCAATGAACACCTAGACAAAGACCAGCACTTCTGCAACAATGTGCTCTGGACAGATGAGTCAAAGGTAGAGCTATTTGGGCAAAGTACCAGAAGACATGTTTGGCAAAAACCAAAGACAGCATTTGACCACAAAAACCTGATAGCAACTGTAAAGCATGGTGGTGGAAATATTATGATTTTGGGCAGCTTTGCTGCATAAGGGCCTGGGCAGCTCACCATCAGATAATCCACTTTGAATTCTTCATTGTACAAGAGGGTGCTTGAGGCTAGTTTGAGGCCTTCTGTCAAAAATTGAAGCTCAACCGAAGAAGGACCTTGCAACATGACAATGACCCTAAACATACCAGTAAATCCACCAAGGAATGGCTGAAAAGAAAGAAATGGAGGGTTCTGGAATGGCCAAGTCAAAGCCCGGATCTAAATCCCATCGAGATGTTGTGGGGGGATTTGAAACGAGCTGTGCATGCAATAAACCCCTCAAACATCGCACAGCTGAAAGAATTCTGCATGGAGGAGTGGACAAAAATTTCTCCCAGTCGATGTCAGAGACTGGTTGACAGTTATAAGAAACGCCTACTTGAGGTTGTTTCTGCCAAAGGGGGCAATACCACCTCTTAGAGCCAAGGGTGTACTTACTTTTTCCACATGCGAAATTTGCATTTATGTTTATTTAAATTATACAATGGACTACAAAATGTAAATGTTTCATCATATTTGTTATATTATATCACCTTTATCTATCAATATTGTTGAAATGAAGATCAAATAGCGGTATGTTGAAAAAGTCAAAACTTTACATGGGGTGTACTTACCTTTTCACGTGACTGTACATGACCTCAATGCCCCCAACCAGATTTTGACTTGGCCTTCAAAAGGAGACCACATCTTCATAGATAACATGCTTGCTACATGATGGGAAACTCCTTTTTGAGGATGCTCCAATCAGCAATTGTGATCGGAATCATTTTAACCAACTATTTACAAGACCATGATGCAGTTTTTGAACTCATTTCCAATCTTCCAACATTCATGGAGGACCAGAAACAACAGTTGGAGACACCGCTTCTCTTGTGTGAACTTACGACTGCCTTGACTACCTTGGAGCCTGGCAAAGCCCCTGGACTTGATGGGCTGACAAGTGAATTTTTCCAGGGCTTCTGGGATACCATTGGATCCCACCTACTGCAGTTACCGAATGAACGTTTAATGGATGGACAACTGCCATGGAGCTGCCATAGAGCAGTTACCTCCTTAATCCCTAAGAAAGGAGACTCCCAACTGATAGAAAACTGGCATCCTATTTCTGTTTCATGTGCAGATTATAAAATTTTAGCTAAAACATTAACCAATCACATGAAACCTTTTATGAATCTGCTGGTAGGAGAACATCAATCCTTTGGCATCCCGAGACGTGCTATCTTTGATAAAGTATTTTTTATGCCTCCGTTGACGAAGTCGCCGGAGGCATTATGTATTCGGGTTGTCTGTCCGTCCTTCCGTGATAGGTTTTCGTTACCGCGATAACTTGAGAACGGTTGAAGGGATCTTAGTCAATCTTGGTGCAGGTATGTATAATTAGGTAAAGATTAATTGATTCTATTTTGGGGTCAAAGATCAAAGTCTGTAATCGGTCTATAACTTGAGAATGGCTGAAGTGATCTAATTCAAACTTGGTACACATATGTATAATGATGTAAAGGTTAACTGATTTGAATTTGGAGTCAAGAGATCAATCAAGAAGTCAAGTCAAGAAGATGCTGCAAGACCATAGGAGTAGTTAGACTTCTCTATTTGGGGGGGGGGGGGGGGGGGGAGACAAGGGGTTAATATTAATAATGGGTAGCGAGGTCTGACTTCCAAAATTACCATTTGTTAGTGTGGTTACAGTGTACGTGAAATCACAAATACAGTTTACGTTCATTATTGTTACTCACTTTTAAATACGGGATGTTTTTATCTTAATTGTAAACGACTGAAAAAATTAAGGTGGGGGCATCGGCCCCCTCTGCCCCCCCCCAAAGTCTGCCGATGCTTCAGAACGGCTGAAGTTAACTAATTCAAGCTTGGTATACATATGTATAATGATGTAAAGATTAACTGATTACATTTTGGGGTGAAAGGGGCAAAGGTCAAAGTCTGTAATAGGTCTATAACTTGAGAACAGCGAAAGGGATCTAATTCAAATTTGGTACAGATATGTATAATGATGTAAAGATTAACTGATTCGATTTTGGGCTCCAGAGTTCAAAGGTCAGAGGTCATGTCTGGTAAAAATGTGAGAACTTGAGAGCAGCTGAAGGGATTTAAAGCAAACTTGGTACAAGTATTATAATGATGTAACTCGAACGCCACTCAGCAGAGCGCATACTCCCGCCGTGGGTTTAGTTGGAATAATACGTTTTGTTTAACATCCCCTCTCCCCAAAACAATAAATGAAAAAGAAAGTAAGCCCTAACTGTCAGAGAATTAATTTTGATATATCTCGGAATTAGAGGAGAAAAACATCATTTAAGAATAAAAGCTTTGATGCAGTAAAACAGACAACCTGGGCATGAACAATAGAAGTTAATATAACACAATGGCTCGTATTTAATTACACTTTACAATGATTATTAGTACTATATCATGTACTTAACTGTATTTAATGTTTAATGATATTTAAGCATATACTAAATGATATTGGACATAATGTATAATACAGTAACTTTCTATGAGCCTCAGTAGTACATTTAGAATGTGTGTCATTAAGTGCAACCTAACCTAACTTGCTCTGACGTCATGATCACATGGCTGCCACCACCACCCCCCCCCCCCCCCCCCCCCCCCGCCCAGCAAATGAAGGTGAGTGCAGTCATGGGATCCAGTGACGTCAGACCAGTTAGCCAATAAGAAATCACCTTGGAACAAAGAAACGTAGTCCCATTGGATATCAATAGGTGAGGGCGAGACTACCGGAAGTAAGCTGTAACACGTGCCCTTTTGTGGTTTGTTTTCAACGTATCCAATCACATGACTGTTGTCGTGAAGGGTGCACTAACCGGCAGTTACGTAGTTCCGCGGCCGGCTATACAAACATTTCGTATTATTTTTCATAAAACTTGATATTGTTAGAAAGAGAATTACTTCTAGCTTGTCGGAAAGTTAAAATTTTAAAGATCAGACAAGAATTAAGCGAGTTATGATCAAATAACCTACACCGTTTCCATCATTTCCGGCTGTAACACGTGCCCTTTTGTGGTTTGTTTTCAACGTATCCAATCACGTGACTGTTGTCGCGAAGGGTGCACTAACCGGAAGTTACATAGTTCCGCGGGCGCCTATGGGAAAACCTAGCAGACCAGTCTAAATCATGCTGTGGCCCCTTTTCAATTTATAAACCTATACACAGCCCTTTTTCAGGCTAGTGGCAATATTTCAGAAGTCAGATATCTAGCTTGCTAGAAGACTGACAAGTGACTACTCCAAATCTTTTGTCTTATAATATGAATCTACAACCGCCTACTCCTATCTGTTCCAAGGTGGTCTCAAGTACTTCTCAGCAAAGCGATGTGCAGAAAAATATCTATTGTACAACAGCAGAAGCTGCACCCTGCAATAAACGTGGTCAACATTATCTATGTCTAACCATACTTTATGGTAAGGCACACATAAGGTTCCAGCAGCAGCTACAGCAGTTAACACATGAAGACCAGGGCTACTCATCAAACCATCTTCTAAGTAGGCCCCTCATTATAACACCAATGAGGCAAACCCATTAACATTACATCGTGAAGAATCATCTTTGGAACAGATGGCGGGCAACACATAACATCTCGTGTTACATTGATTAAACTTTGAACATAGTATATCAACATTCAGATTATGTATATACTAGCAGAAGTACCCGGCATTGCCGGGCGGGGGAGGGGAGGAGATGGGTGGAGGGGAGGAGAGGGGGGAGGGGAGAAGAGGGGGGGGAAGTACCCGGCATTCCGTGTATAAACGTGAGGGAGAAGAGGGGGGAGGGGGAGAGGGAGGGGGAGGGGGGGAGGGGGGAAGGGGAGGAGAGGAGGGGAGGGGGAGGGGGAGGGGGCGAGGGGAGGGGAGGAGAGGGGGGGAGGGAGAGGGGGAGGGATGGGAGAGGAGAGGGATGGGAGGGGGGAGTGGGAGGGGGAGGGGTAGGGGGAGGGGGGGGGGAGGGGAGGGGTAGGGGAGGGGGGGAGGGGTAGGGGAGGGGGAGGGGGAGGGGGAGGGCGCGCGAATCGTCGAATCAGCGCGCTGCTCTGCCACCGATTCAGATTTCGTGTATAATATTCCTCGCTGAAAAAAAATATGGATCTAAAGATGAAAGAAAAAAAACCTATGTGGTGTGAATGGCAATGTTCCTCGCTGAAATGTGAAAAAACGCAATCGCTTTTCGCTCTGAAATACGTGCGAACGCGTAACTGAGTTAATGGCGGCAAGGAACATCACGTGATCGCTCTGAGCGAATCAGCGTGCTGCTCTGCCATTCCGGTCATAATATTCCTCGCTGAAATGCGCTGAGGTAAAAATATGGTAAAAAAATATTATGAAATAAATTTTTAGGTCGGCCATGTTCTTCCCAGGCTCAATGGCCATGTCTGTGCCAAATATCAAGTATGTGAGCCTCTCCGTTTAGGAGTCTATCGGTAACATTACACACACACACACAAACGGTGTTTTATATATTAGATAATTTGACGAAAATTATGAGAATGTGGTGTGGTATAACCCAAGGTAGTATACTTCAGAGTAATTTATCAAACAAAATATTATGAAATATTATGATCAAGTATTACAGTAAATTGCCTTACTTTTTTCCAAAAAGCATATAATAGAAAGTATATTACTGTAGAAGTATATTAGTGTGTTTAGAAATCAATATTTACATTATTAATAAACATTGTTTGTTTCTATATAGCTCTGTCTATCTACCTTTAAACATCTAAAGGAAAACAAATAATATCATGGTCTGCGTAATATGTGTCAATAACATCTACATGATTTGAAATTGCATGATTAATGTAGACATGGTCCAGCAGGGAACCATAGTCTGTGGTGGCACATGAAACACACTGATGATATCCATAATGACTCATGAGCTGTAAAATGTTGTGTTCAGGCGATTAAAGTATGTCATCGTTGAAGTCTCCTATAATTACAGTGAGTATATTTCGCTGCAAGGATTGAAGCAGGACCTGAAGTCTTTCCTTGAATAATGGAGAGCTCATAGATGGAGATCTCTAGACAACGATATATATTGATCTGTGTCGCTTTCTTCTTTATAGTGACTCCTGTGTATTCGATGCCTGAAATGTTGTAAGTCAATCTCTTTGGTGCTAGAACGTTGGATGCCATGATCATGATGCCTCATTTTGCAATGTTCAATGTGGATGGTCGTTCTGTCCTGAAAATCTTCATATTTGGCAGTACATGGGCACTATGATGCAACACCTGGTCTTGTGTCAAATAAGTCTCAACAAAGCAGAAGACATCAATGAATGGTATGATTGGATCTGCTTTCATGTCTTCTACATGTTCGAGGTAAGATCTGATGTTTAGGAGACCAACTTTTACACATTGATCACGTGCATTGGATATAGAGGGGACGTCACATGTTGTCACACGGCAGTGGTTTAGTCGATCCATCTCTGTTTCAACAGCAGGGTTTACTCGGAATGAACTGACATCAAATCCCAGGAGGTATAAGTCTGAGAGTCTCTTCACTCTACTGAGGGCGACATATGCCTGTCCAAGCATGAAACTACGTCTTCCGTGCATAGTTACAACTATTGTGTCCAAAGTGTTTCCTTGAACTTTATGAATGGTACAGCCCGTGCAAGGGTGATTGGGAATTGTGTACGTTTAGCTTCCACAGAAGTTCGGCCTCTTCCTGTAAAAAACTGCACCTCTTGTCGCTTGATTGGAACAGCACCTGAAGAAGAACAAGTACAAAAAGTTTTAATTAAAACAAAAGCCACGTCGATGTTACACAATGCCTAGATGCAGCTGTGCCTATAACGTCGATGTTATAGGCACAGGACATTCCTATTGATTCGATTACTTGATGTTATTTTTGTGCAAAGTGAAAATATATCTCGGCAATTTCCCGTGTGTGGTGACGAATTTTTTATATATCTCGGCATTTTCCCGTCTGTTATTTCAGGCGGTGTATGACTGACCATGCCGCAATTTAAAATATATATATCTCGGCAATTTCCCGTGTGTGGCGACACGTGAACGAAGCTATGCTCCCCTCTCCACATTATTGTGACGACGTATAAATTAAATATTTCATCGTGACGATTGTCATAAAATGGACGAATTTTAAATATATCTCGGCATTTTCCCATCTGTTATTTCAGGCGGTGTATGACTGACCATTCCGTGATTGTAAAAAAAAATATCTCGGCAATTTCCCATATGTGGTGGCACGTGAACGAAGCTATGCTCCTCTCTCCACATTATTGTGACGACGTATAAATTAAATATTTCATCGTGACGATTGTCATCAAATGGACGAATTTTTAATATATCTCTGCATTTTCCCATCTGTTATTTCGGGCGGTGTATGACTGACAATGCCGCGATATAAACAAAATATATCCCAATGGACTTGAAGTTACAGGCCTTTGAGAATTCATTTCGTTCTATAAAGGGCAACTTTCATCGGATTTTCTTCCCGTTTTTTTTCAAACGAGTCTAAAACTATGTTAGCGACTGTGAAAAATGAAATGATATATCGAATTTGATTTGAAATAAAACTGTGTGAGACAGGAAGACACCACGGGCCTACAAAACAGGCCTCAAAGCTATGCGAGTTAATAAAATGGTGGATATTTGTTTATATGAAGCCTCTCCCAAAATGGGTGAAGCTATGGTTCCCAGAATGGGTGGAGCTTTGAGGTTTTGTCTTCTCTGCAAGAACAAGAACAAGAAGAAGAAGAACAAGAAGAACAACAACAACAGCAGAGGGCACTCTATTAGCAGCGTCTGCGACGCGGCTAACAAGAAGAAGAAGAACAAGAAGAACAACAACAACAGCAGAGGGCACTCTATTAGCAGCATCTGCGACGCGGCTAAAGATCTTCCTGAACAACATTTTATAAATATATGCTATGCAGTAATATGTTGGAAATGTAAAATAACATAAATGCAGTAAATAGTAATTGTTATGACATTTATATGAAAATATTTTACATAGGATATGACAGGGAAGAATGGTGCTGTTTGGGAGAGAGAATGCGGATATGACAGTCATATAAAGCTTCAAGTGTGGGGGTCCTCGGCACACCTGAGCTCCTAACCACATACAAGGTTTTCATCTGCAGCTCAATGGAATACTGTTCTCCCCTATGGGCCGGTGCTCCTGCCTCACACCTAGCTCGGCTTCACGCTGTTGAAACCAAAGCTTTCAGAATCATTGGAATCTTCCGTGATGAAGCTAACTCTGTGGGCCTTTCACTCACTCACCGCAGACAGGTAGGTGGTCTTTCTGTCTTCTACCGACTCCTCTCCGGCCTTGCTCCCCCAGCTCTCTCTGTGCTTTGTCCCCCACATATTCCTGCAGGTCGCACAAGATCTGCCAGCAACCCTCTGATGGTTAAACTGCCGAAATCTCGGCTCTCTGCTCACCTTCACTCTTTCATTCCTCTTTTCTCCCGCCTCTGGAAGAAACTCCCACACTCCCTTCAATCCCACTCCTCCCTCCAGTTCTTTAAAACAGCTGTTCACCACCATCTTTTATCTTTCCCCATCCCAAACCTTGATCTTTTCTACCCCCACTAATTCACCCCAGATCCACCTTGTTTGAAATTCCAACTTCTTTCCTGGAAGTTAGGAGTGGAGGAATGGTTGATCAGAGTAGTGATGGCAATGTACAAAAGAGCACGCACAGCTGTAAGGACGAAGGACGGGAACAGTGGTGAGTTTGAGGTGAAGCTGGGAGTGCATCAGGGGTTGGTACTAAGTCCACTACTATTTGTAGCTGTGATGGAGGTGCTGGCTCAGACCGTAAAGGAGGGTTTACCGTGGGAGTTGTTGTATGCAGATGATCTGGTGTTGATTGCGGAAAGTATGGATGGACTGAAGGAAAAGATGAACAAGTGGAAGGAATGTATGGAGACAAAAGGTCTGAAGGTGAATATCTGAAAGACAAAGGTGATGGCAAGTGGTAAAGCATGTGGTGAGGTGGAAAGAACTGGGAAGTGGCCGTGTGCTGTGTGCAGGAAGGGTGTCGGAGTGAACTCCATTCAATGTACAATGTGTGCTGAGTGGGTTCATCAAAAATGTAGTGGTCTGAGAGGGTCATTAACCAGTGTGGCAGCTACATTCAAATGTAAGGTGTGCACAGAGGGAGCTGCAGATGGAGGAAATGTTGAGTTGGATCTTGGAGACGGCGTGAAGCTGGAAGGTGTGAAAACATTTTGCTACCTCGGCGACATGCTGAATGGAGAAGGTGGATCAGACTCGGCAACGGTTGCTCGAGTGAGATGTGCATGGAAGAAGTTTCGGGAACTGAGTGGCGTGCTGATGAGGAGGAGAGTGTCGCTGAAGCTGAAGGGAAAGGTGTATGCTGCATGTGTGAGAAGTGTTATGATTTATGGGAGCGAGACATGGGTAATGAACGTAGAGCAGCAACGAAGGCTGGAAAGGGTGGAAATGCGAATGGTTCGATGGATGTGCGGAGTATCGTTGAGAGAGAGGAAGACAAATGATGAATTGCGAAAGATGATGGGAATATTGCCTGTGATTGATGCTGTGAAGAGGAACAGGTTGAGATGGTTTGGTCATGTATTGAGGTAGGATGAAAGTGACTGGTTGAGAAGAGTGATGGAAGTTAATGTAGAAGGAAGTAGAGGACGGGGAAGACCGAGAAAGACTTGGATAAAGATGGTGGAAGAAGAAATGCGGGCAAGGGGGTTAACAAGGAGAGATGCAGAAAATAGGGCAAAATGGAGAAGATTGTCATGGGGACCGCAAGGCTAACCCCCGCTCTAGCAGGGAACATGGCCTTAAAATGCATGTTGTTGTTGTTGTTTCCTGGAAGTCCTGGCAGTGTCCATATGTTTTATACCTCTCCCACCCCCCCTTCCCATGCCTCCCCCCCCCCCCAAAGCCCTCTCCCTCCCACAGATCTCTCGATGTCCCTGCTCTCAGATGTTGTGTTTGTGTTCCTCCCCCTCTCGCCCCATCTTGTCTACCGCTCCCCATGTTATATGTTTTATTTGTCGGTTTGTCTTTCTGTGTGATTAATGTTAGCTCTTTCACGAGCCTCGATCTTGTATACAAAAAAGAAAAAAGAAAAAAAGTGCACATCTTGTGTGGATTTAGCAAAACGTTGTAGAGGTTATATACAGTATATGTAAGGGGAAATTTAGCAATGTACCTGGATATGTCTGTTTGTACTGGCTATTGGCTATGGCTTGTTTGCCAACACGTTCACTGTCAAACTTCACAAAGATAACATGGACATCATCTCCTGTGTGATGTATGCCTAACACATTACCACAAACACCATTGGCCAGTCCGTCAGCGACATCGATGTTGATGGTCACCATCAATCTGGCTCTCGTTGCCACAGAAACAACTTGTCGTAGACCACCTGTGTCTGAAGGCTTTGTTGAGATGACTACACCAATGAGACCAGTGTGTACATCTTTCTTTTTGTCTATAGCATGGATTTCAAACACCTGGAATGGAAAATAAATGAATGTGAAGTGTCACTATCGAAAATAATCAAAATTTATTTACTGTATCAAAATAAAGAATAAATATTATCAATTGTTTTCTGCACAGTAACACACCTTTGTTGGGAGCTTCTTTATATGATTCAAATTGTGTTCATCAACTTATTTGTTTGTCTTGAAAACATGCAAAGCATCTTCTGGATATCCTACATCTGTTTTACAAACTTCCCTGGACTTCATCAAGGTGATGTCCTCTTCTGTACACGTAGCTGTCCTTACCCGCATGAGCAACTGTGCAAACTGTTGGTCTTCTTTCTGCCTCATGCTCTCTGTCAGTTCTATCATGTGAAAGTTTTCTTCCCACAGGGAACCATGCAGCCTTGCATAGCTGTCAGAAGGAAGTGCAAACACATGATTCTGGCCTACTGGTTGTAGTTGATACAAGTCACCTACAGCCAAGATACTGATGCCTCCAAAGTGCGAGTCTGGGTCTGATATGCCTGTAATGTCCTGTAGTCGGCGATGGATGTGATATAGCAGATCAGCACCCACCATTGATACCTCATCAATAATAAGCAGTTTGAGTTTGCCTATACGAGATCTGAAAGTGTTCAGTTTCTCACTGCTTGCCGGCTGGTATTCCCTCTTGCTGTTTGGTCCGCATGAAAAGCTTAGAGCAGAATGCAGTGTCATTCCCTCAATGCCAAAAGCTGCTGTTCCAGTGAATGCTATAAGTAAAACAGGGATCTCTTCAGGTTCAAAATGACCACACAGTGGTTTTATCAACTTCATGGTTTCATAATGTACTAGCTTGATGATGTGACATTTTCCTACACCTCCTGGCCCACTCAAAAAGATTCTGTATACAGGTGTTGGTTGATCATGCTTTAGAGAAAAGATCATATCTTTGCACCACTTGTGATGTAATTTTATCATCTCCATTTGTTTTGTATTCAGAGATCTCATCATTGCTCTCTACTCCTGTGGTGTCATTCGTGTTTTTCCAAGTTCAGCAGAGAAACGTGCATGCAGTTCAGACCTGGCAGATGTTGATTCAGGTGCTAAGTCAACATTGTTGTGATGGTGATTTTGAGGCAAATCTCTGTCATCAATCATCCCTTCAGCTTCTTGCTGGGCCTGGTCGTACTCTGCTCCAGGAGCGACAGCATCCCAAGCATGCTCTGTTAAATAGAAAGGAAACAAAGTAATACTTATTTATAACAAATATTGTATTTTATAGAACACTGTTCTACTTACTTTTTCCACATGCGAAATTTGCATTTATGTTTATTTAAATTATACAATGGACTACAAAATGTAAATGTTTCATGCTATTTGTTATATTATATCACCTTTATCTATCAATATTGTTGAAATGAAGATCAAATAGCTGTATGTTGAAATATGTTGAAAAAGTCAAAACTTTACATGGGATGTACTTACTTTTTCACGTGACTGTACATGCTTTTGAAAATAAGTCACGAGGTTCTTCAAGTCACTTTCCTCCTCTGGGATTGAACAAGTCCGATACTTGTCAATAAATGAAGTGATTTCTTCATCTAAGTTGTTGTCTAGTTTCGGGGCATCTTTAATCCACAGGACTGTGTGAACATGAGGGGAACCAAGGGCCTGAAACTCGACACGGATCATGTAGTTTTGTAGCGCACTTATAGGGTTACTCTTGGCACCAATAAATTCCTTGAAGAACAGGTCAAGACGATGTTGAAACTGGCGAGCTGCTGTTACAGGATTGCATCGTAACCACTTGCATTTTTCTTTCCAGCGCATGTTTTTGACATCTTCATCTGTGAGTAACCTCCCATACTGACGAGCAATGCTTTGGATTACCTCTGGCCACTGCATGTCTGCAGCTGACAGCGTCAGGAACCATGTTGGTATTCCCAACTGATGTACCATGACTAACAGATCTAATAGTACAGTCTTCCAGTAAGCTGGAAATCCACGAACATTCTTCAAGAATCTGAAAGCTGTGTCTGTGCGGATCATTGCTTGTACATTTTCAGAGCATTTCATTAATCCAGCATTGACCCTTCTATTTTGAAATGTTTGTCCACGGGTCTGACGGAGAGATATGCTGAGATCATCTTTGACTTGCTTTGACTCCACTGTATACTGTGCTGCTAGTAGATAGTCTATGTCCTTGGCAAACCTACCATCAGCATCCAAGAGCCTCTGATTAAAATACTTTCTTGGTGTTATCTTCTTGTCTCACTTCTTTGAAAATCCACCACATCCATCAGGATATTTAGAAGGGTTTGCGACTTGCGAGCTCCTCAAAATATTCATCCAATAGGAATGCACGAGGAATTTGGTTTTCTCCTGGTGATACTGAGTAAATGTTGTCTCCATCAGGGAGTTGTTCTTCTTGGAGAAGTGTATCATATGGAATACCTCGCAATTCACTAGTCTGTTGAAATGCAATACGGTCTTCTTCATCCTCAACGTGCTGTCTTTGAATGTTGATGGAATGTTCATGACTGTTTTCTGACACAGCCGTCTCTAATGCAACATAATGCAACTCTCCCATAAGACCTAGGGTGAGTGTGTTGTCACTTCTCTGTCTTCTTGGGTGAATGTCATGGATGTAGTCTGGGTTGATAGTGTTCAATACTTGAATGTTAATGTTGAGCATATCAGTCACACCCTGTACAGCGAAGTTGTCAGCCCATTCACCATTTTGTAAACCTGTAATGTATGCTCTATACTCTTGCAACTGTTGATGACCTCGACTGTGATGCAATACGACCACCTCTTTACCAGTTCCGAGTAGTCTTGCCTGCGTATGAAACTGTGCATACTCTTGTGAAAATTCACAGTTTTGAAGAAAAGTGATCAGCTGGGCTCGTAGTTCAGTTCCACTGATAGGTTGAACACCTGCTCTTGGAATAAACATTACAAAATAATAACATTATGATACCTTTATTAATGTCATGAATAAAAACTTACATGTTTGTTGTGCTGCAAGACCGTCTACTTCTATGTCCATGTTATGAGCACCAGCAGGTAATGGTGATGGCAGCTGACTAGTGGTGATGTTGTCTTTAGATGGCAGCTGACTAGGGGTGATGTTTTTTTTTCTGTAAAATATTACAGGAAAAATATTATATTTCTTAAAGTAGGAAAGAGATCATTATTATAAAATGAGGTGATGGAAACATAATTCTTCTATCAATGGTAAAATAAAACTTACGTATTTGTTGTGGTTGCAGATCATTATGTCCATCTTCATGATCTATGTCCATGACATCAGCATGTGGTTGTGAGATTGCATCCCAGAGATCTGAGTCATCATTTTCCCATTGGCTTTCCCAGTCTTCACAGATCACAATGTCTTTGTAAAGTGGATTGTTTTGCTGTAACCAGTGAAGTGCATCCATCACTTTCTTGGGACGTATGTACTCGTACATGTAGTGACCCTTGTATGACAGCTTCTGCTTTAGCTTCAGAGGCACAACTTCAGCATTTTGTGGCAGTCTTGGGAGCAAGGATGTAATAGTGTCTAGTTTCGAAGGTACGTTGACAGCACTACCATTAATTGCTTTTTGTCCTCCTTTGGGCAATCCCACAAGCTTCATGAATGGTATACGTAGACTTATCAGTCGCAGTTCCAGTGCCTGAGATCTTAAAGTTCAGGAGGAATATTATCTAGTGCCAATCCATTGGCATATAACTGTGTAGGTGTCTGTCCTTTTTAAAGAGCAGTATGGCAAGTAGTGCAGACCCATTATTTGTCATAATTGTTTTGCACATTGTTGCTCAATCTTAGTATATCTTCAACAGGTGCAATTGTAGCTTCATATTTGTCGACATTCATTTGTCTGACTGCAGATCTGTAAAGCAGTCTGTGACAGGAGCAGCAAGGATAAATTGGTCCTTCTGAAACTTTTGACAGAAATGTTGCTGAAGATTCATCAATTGAAGGCTGGTGGTTTCTGGCATCAGCCCTGAGCCTTCTCTTACTTTGTCTTTCTTCAGCTCGACGTGTCTGTTTTGCCTGTACAGTTTCTTCAGCTCGCCGTCTCTCCATTCTTTGCTTGTTTGAAGCTCGACGAGTCTGTGCCACTTCTGCAGGTTCTTCAGTCCGCTGTCTATCCATTCTCTGCCTGTTTGAAGCTCGACGAGTCTGGGTCACATCTGCGGGTTCTTCAGCCTGCTGTCTCTCCATTCTTCGCTTGTTTGAAGCTTGACGAGTCTGTGCCACTTCAGCAGGTTCTTCAGCCCGCTGTCTCTCCATTCTTTCCCTGTTTGAAGCTCGATGAGTCTGTGCCACTTCTGCAGGTTTTTCAGTCCGCTGTCTATCCATTATTTGCCTGTTTGAAGCTCGACGAGTCTGTGTCACCTCTGCAGGTTCTCCAGCCCGCTGTCTCTGCATTCTTTGCCTGTTTGTAGCTCGCCGAGTCAGTGTTGCTTCTGCAGGTTCTTTAGCTCGCTGTTGCTCCATTCTTTGCCTGGCTATAGCTTGATGAGCCTGTGCCACTTCTGCAGGTTATTCAGCCCGTTGCCTCTTCATTTTTTGTCTGTTTGAAGCTCGATGTTTTTCTGTCTCCTCTGCATCTTCTCCATCCCTGAGCTTCTGCATCCTTTGTCTTACGGTAGCATGGCGTGTCTCTGTTTCTTCTGGTATTTCCTCCATGCACATGCGCCTCATAATTTCCTTTCTCTTTGCCCTTCTCTGCTGAGCACTTTGTGACTTTGAATGTGGCATGACTGTGGATATATGTATATTACTACAAAATTCAGTTAAGCTCTTTGTAAATTCTTCAGTTAAGAGCGAAGTTACGCCAGTACAGAACAACCTGAAAACAAAAATATAACCATTATTATTATATAAATATTGACCTTTTTGGATGACAGGAAATATTACACTTTTTTTTACAAGTTATTTTGCAATATACAGACTTGGCATTTAATATGGAATATTTTTATGTGGGGGTGAACTTACTTTTCAAGTTGACTTAGAACCAAAAGTTCATTGTAATTATGTTGAAATTATTCTAGATTTTGTTAATGTGACCTTTAAAAGAAACAAAAACCACATTTGACATATCGAAGCAAATAAATTGATCCTTGAAAGTGATGTAAACTGATATTGAACTCAATTCACGGACAGTACTGTGTTAAACTTCTGTACGTTTTCCAGAAGTATCTCTTTATTTTGCACATTAGCCAATTTTTTTTTTAGCAAAAACAAAAGTTAAATTACGACTGGGATTACGGACAGTAAAATTACAGTTCAGGACGTCGTGTAACCCCCACGAGCATTCAGGAGAGCACACACACGTTGAGGAATGCTGTTCACGAGATTTGCCAAGCTTTGGACAGGAATCGCTTGCCATGCAGTGACAATAGTCTGCTGCAATTCACGCACAGAGGTAGGCTGCTGGTCCAAGTTGTCGATTTGACGCGTTAATTCTGCCCACAAGTTCTCTATCGGATTCATATCCGGGGACATGGCAGGCCACTCCATATGCTCTACACCACCGTCAGCAAGAAAGTGTTGGATCATGCAAGCACGATGAGGCCATGCATTGTCATCTTGGAAGACAAAGTTTCCTCGAAAGGCTGCACGAGCAAATGGAAGCAATGTTTCTTCCAGAATGGCCCTGTACTTGAACTGGTTCAGGTTTCCATTCAGAACAACCAGGTCAGTTTTGCCCCCTGCATGAAAAGCAGCCCAAACGGTCACCCCACCACCTCCAGCTTGGGCTCTTGGCACTATACAATCTTCGTTGTAGGCTTCATGCACTTGTCTGTGCACTCGGACATGGCCATCTTGACGATAGACCAGAAATCAAGACTCGTCACTGAATATCACGTGATTCCAGTGTCCTGGCTGCCATTGACGGTGCTCTCTGGCCCACTGCAATCGGCGCTGGCGGTGTTGTCTTGTCAGGCGTGGCTTTCTCAGGGGACACCTGGCACGATATCCTGCTTGAACCAGTCGTTGGTTGACTAGCCTTCTGGATACAGGCACATTTGTCAGTTGCTGCCACTCACCCCTAAGCCGATTAGCTGACTTGGTACGGCCATTGCGGACTAACCGGTGCAGCTGGTGATCATCCCTCCTTGTGGTTCTGCGGGGACGTCCTGGCCTCGATATTGGAGTAGGGACACCCCTCTGAGCATTTCATTTCGGGATCTTTGACACCTGACCTTGAGTGATGCCATACTGCCGAGCAATAGCACGCTGTTTCATGCCGGCATTTCGTAAAGCCACCACTCCATGACAAACAGCATTGTCGAGTTGATGGACCATCTCCAGAGGAAGCGGCAATAACTTTTGTTGATGTGCAGCAGTTGTTTTCCACTAATACAGAACGCAACAACCCTTATATACCCAATTGTGAAGCCAATCATCAAATGTACCTGTCCATACATTTTGTCACGCCACCTGTGATATAATCCTGTTATTGACTTCTTGCTGCGACAGACAATCAGTGACATAGTTCTTTTAACAAAGAAATCACCGAAGCGTAAAAGAAACTCACCAGATTGATATACTGAGTTCAGAAATGAAACCCAATTCAAGAAAAAAAAAAATCCATATTAAATGCCAAGTCTGTATGAATATATTTAAAAGTTCTGCCTTTGAATTTTAAGAGGTCATATTAAGACCTGATGAAATCCTTTGTATAATTTAATTATTTACTCATTATATTTTACATGGGTAACATAAAATAAGGGGAAAAAAGGTTTTCGTTGTCACACATCGAGATAACAATTTTAAAATAAATATTTCAATGTATTTTAACAATGGTATAATAATACAATTTTAAAAATGAGTAAAAAAAAAAATTAGACCACAAGTTTTAAACCATTAAGTTAGCATTTAATAATATATATACAATGAAGATAATAATATTCATAACAGAGAATAAATAAATAAAAAATAAAAGATGTTAAACTGGTGATGTGTAATCATGTAATGAATGCACATATAGGCCTAAATCTTTTGTCCGGTCCTTTTTTTTACAGGTCCCCTGCAGATCACATGATGACGGTGTTCTCCCTAGTGGGAACAGTTGATAGAAGTAGCTGTATCTGGTGGCGACACCTTGTGGAATCAGTATTGTATATTATATCCCGATGAGAACTGTCACGCCGCCAAGCGAGTATGATATGCACCTTACCATGAATGCAAAGTGTAGGCCACCTTCCCAGGCCCCTTAAATTTCTATATAGGGCCTATATATTTAATTTCACATTTTCTGTGTGTCATAAATGTAGCCCTCCTCCTAAACATGTGCATAATTATTTCAATATATATATAGGCCTACATATGACAGTACATAGAGGAATGAATAAATACTGCAGTAAATATAAAAATCAATCCAAATACAATCAGGATTCAAATCTGGACTCAGGATCACAATCTGGATGCAATGCGGATATTCCGGATGCAATCTGGATACAGGAATGAAATCCAGAGTCAGGATCCAAATGTGGGTTTTCGTTCGCTATCCAGATAAAATCAGGATTCAAATCTGGATTCAGAATCAAAATCCGGATGCAATCCGGATAAATCGCTATTCCGGCCGGATGAAATCTAGATACAGGAATCAATTCAAGTGGCAGGATGCAAATGTAGATTTATGGTCGCAATCCAGGTTACAATAAGGAATCAGGAATCAAATCTTGAATCAGGATCCCAATTTGGATGCAATCCGGATGCAATCTGGATACAGGAATCAAATCCAGACTCAGGATCCATGTGGATGTCTGACCTAAATCCAGATACAATCAGGAGTCAAATCTAGATTCAGAATCCCAATCCGGATGCCATCTGGACTAATCCAGATGCCATACAGGAATCAAATCCAGAGTCAGGATCCAGATGTGGATTTATTATATCAAGCCAGATACAATCAGGATTCAAATCGGGGTTCAGAATCCCCCCCTCCTCCCCCCTCCCCCCCCCCCCACTCTGGATACAATCCGGATTAATCCAGATGCAATCCGGATTGCCTCTCGAAATGTTATAGCCATCCTTTGTCCAAGGACAATAATCCCAACAAAGTTTATTGAAAACCGTTGAAAACTCTTTTAGATATTATACACAAGCTTGGCTCGGCTCGCTACGCTCGCCTCACCACGCGTCGTTGCTGAGGAACGGGCTTATTTTCGCTGAGGATAATGACTGTACCTGAGTTGCTGTGTTGTCATGATTTACACTAATTGCACAATTTATTATCTTGCCAAAACGAAGTTTTTGCAAGATGTATTAGTCAGCTTGTATGTTTGTTTTTTTTTTTTGTTGTTTTTTTGTTTTTTTGTTTTTTTGTTTGTGGTTAATCATTTTTTTTCACGTTTAGATCACTCTGTAGACCACAGTTATTATTGGAAACTCCTGTAACTTCGCATATCAGAGTCCTATAGAGATACCCTTCAGCACACAAAATTTTGAAGGTCAAGGTCAAAGGTCAAGGTCACTTTGCGGTCAATCATGGAGGTCAACGAAACCCTTATTTTTTGAGTAACTTTGATCGGATCGTCTCCAAACTTCATGGGAATCTAGTATATGGTCCGGCGCTCAGCTGATTAGTTTTTGGTGGCGATCGGCCTTGACCTTCATGGTTAGCGCTGGAGGTCGAAAATTATTGACCCCAAGGTCAAATTTTGAAATCGTAGGTACCATATCGAGTAATACCTCATATGAATGCCCTTGATGAGTGCTTCCCAGATCTGTAAACAGTTTGACGCTATGACGTCATTTGATGACGTCATGACGAAAAAACGGAATTTTCATGAAAAAATTATTTCCTCAGTTCTCATCAAAATCTTTCAATATTTCATGTGCGTTGGTCATGAAGACATACTATTCACCATACGAAATTATTAAGGTCAAGGTCAAAGGTCAAGGTCACTTTGCGAAGTGAAGCTTTAGACATTTATAGGTCAAGGTCAAGCTTTAGACATTATATAAATGACGTCATTTGGTGACGTTATAAGGCAAACACGTATTTTTCAAGGTCACTCTCTAGAACGATTATCATCGGAATATCTCGTGGGCAGACATTCCTCAAAGAGTCGCTTCTAGTGGATAGCAGTTCTGTTCACCTCAGTGTGACCTGAAGCAAGTCACTCATGTTCACATTTTGGCAAGATACGGTTCACCCTGTGGGTGACATATGTTTATTTGTAGTGTTTGTGATATTACATTTTTATAAGCAATTTAGGTTGAAGATTTAAGTTGAAAAAAAAAAACAATTAAAAAAAGAACCCCTCAACACATACATAGGGGCAGGTGCAGACTGGACGTTTGGGACGATTACACCTCACCCTCACATAATTTAAAACACATCACGACCACGAAACATGAAATTAAAAACACCTCACAGCCACGAAATTAAAAACACTTCACCACCACGAAATTAAAAACACCTCACCACCTCGAAATTGAAAACACCACACAGCCATAAAACACACAATAAAAACACCTCACAGCCACGAAATTAAAAACACCTCACAGCCACAAAATATGCAATCAGAAGCACCTCACAGCCACGAAAAAAGTAATTAAAAACACCTCACAGCCACAAAATACGTAATTAAAAACACCTCACAGCCACGAAACACGTAATTAAAAACACCTCACAGCCACGAAACACGTAATTAAAAACACCTCACAACCACGAAACACGAAATTAAAAACACCTCACAGCCACGAAACACGTAATTAAAAACACCTCACAGCCACGAAACACGTAATTAAAAACACCTTACAGCCACGAAACACGTAATTAAAAACACCTCACAGCCACGAAACACGTAATTAAAAACACCCCACACCCACAAAATACGAAATTAAAAACACCTCACAGCCACGAAACACGTAATTAAAAACACCTTACAGCCACAAAACACGAAATTAAAAACACCTTACAGCCACAAAATACGTAATTAAAAACACCTCACAGCCACGAAACACCAAATGAAAAACACCTCACAGCCATGAAACACGTAATTAAAAACACATCACAGCCACAAAACACGTAATTAAAAACACCTCACAGCCACGAAACACATAATTAAAAACACCTCACAGCCATGAAACACGTAATTAAAAACACCTCACAGCCATGAAACACGTAATTAAAAACACCTCACAGCCATGAAACACGTAATTAAAAACACCTCACAGCCATGAAACACGAAATTAAAAACACCTCACAGCCACGAAACACATAATTAAAAACACCTCACAGCCACGAAACACATAATTAAAAACACCTCACAGCCACGAAACACGTAATTAAAAACATCTCACAGCTATGAGACATGAAATTAAAAACACCTCACAGCCACGAAACACAAAATTAAAAACACCTCACAGCCACAAAACATGAAATTAAAAACACCTCACAGCCACGAAACACACAATTAAAAACACCTCACATCTACGAAACACAAAATTAAAAACACCTCACAGCCACGAAACATGTAATTAAAAACACCTCACAGCCATGAAACACGAAATTAAAAACACCTCACAGCCACAAAACACAAAATTAAAGACACCTTACAGCCACGAAACACATAATTAAAAACAACTCACAGCCACGAAACACGTAATTAAAAACACCTCACAGCTACGAGACATGAAATTAAAAACACCTCACAGCCACAAAACATGAAATTAAAAACACCTCACAGCCACGAAACACAAAATAAAAAACACCTCACAGCTACGAAACACAAAATTAAAAACACCTCCCAGCCACGAAACACGTAATTAAAAACACCTCACAGCCATGAAACACGAAATTAAAAACACCTCACAGCCACAAAGCACGAAATTAAAAACACCTCACAGCCGCGAAACACGTAATTAAAAACATCTCACAGCCACGTAATTAATAACACCTGACAGCCACGAGACACTAAATTAAAAACACCTCACCACCATGAAATTAAAAATACCTCACAGCCACGAGACACGAAATTAAAAACACCTCACAGCCACGAAACACACAATTAAAAACACCTCACAGCCACGAAACACGAAATAAAAACACCTCACAGCCACAAAACATGAAATTAAAAACACCTCACAGCCACGAAACACACAATTAAAAACACCTCACAGCCACGAAACACGAAATAAAAACACCTCACAGCCACAAAACACGAAATTAAAAACACCTCACAGCCACGAAATTAAAACACCTCACAGCCACGAAATTAAAAACACCTCACAGCCACGAAATTAAAACACCTCACAGCCACGAAATAAAAACACCTCACAGCCACAAAACACGAAATTAAAAACACCTCACAGCCACGAAATTAAAACACCTCACAGCCACGAAATTAAAAACACCTCACAGCCACGAAATTAAAACACCTCACAGCCAGGTGATTTAAAAACACCTCACCACCACATCATTTTACATCTCACCACCACATAATTCAAAATACCTCACTACCACGTGATTCAAAACCACCACCACGTTATTAAAAACACTTCACAACCACGGAAACAAAAGTTTCAGGGAGTAGTTCAGTGACAATAGACGCTGCCCAGATATGTAGATATATAGATAAATAAACCTGAAAATCGCAGAGCCAGAATTATTTTTTGGTCTGGGAAGCCCATGTGGGGTTTCTTCTTCTTCAGCCTCTCACAGCCATGGGTGAATGTGTGATCTTTTAAAAAAAAGTTCGAATTTTGCCAAATCTGTTTTATATACCTCAGCCATTGACAAATCTGGAATTATAATTTTATTTGAGGTTCACATTAACCCGGGACATTGTAAAAAACGATGCCTGCAAGTCTGTACATGTGATAAATATAATTAATCGTCCACTGTCGAAAACTCTTCTTCTTCACACAATAACAACTTTCAGCTTCCAGACCGTACATCCAATCATCTCCAAATTTTGCACACTTGTTACTGTTTATGACTTCTACTACAGCATGAAGTTTCACGTCGATCAATGAAGTGCTTCAAGAGATATAAATGTTTTTTTAAATTATTTGCGTTTAATTAATGATATCTGCCAAACCACGTGACCAATCGCAAATTCCAAGAGAGAATTTTAGTAGACTGATATGCTGAACAGATCTGTGAAGTTTCCCCCCTATTGGATGACAAATGAGGGAGGAAAATGAATGAATGAATGAATGAATGAATGATCGTTTTAAGGCCATTTTCCCCGCTACAGCGGGGGTTAGCCTTGCGGGCCCCATGACAATCATGGTTCCCTGTTTGAGGCAATGTTTTTATGGCCGGATGCCCTTCCTGGCGCCAACCCTTGGTCATGCTCTTACGATGCGAAGGGATCACAAATGAGGGAGGAGCTAGGTTTTAAATGTTTGTGCTTAAAAACGTCATAACTCTGAAACCATGTGATGCATGACGTCATGCTCGCTGACTTTTTTTTATTTCTCATGGTTATGCGATTCTGCCTGCAAAGTTTGGCCTCGATCTATTCAGGCGTTTTGGAGAAATTTGGATTTTAGTGTTTTTTACTCAAAACAAAATGGCGGTCGAACCACGTGACCTGTGACGTCATAATTACCATTAAAATATTCTGCAGACCGAGTCCCTCCTATCGTAAAAATTTGCTCTCAATCGGTCCAATTATTGCAGAGAAAATGGTTTTTAAAGGAAAATAGAAAAAAAAATCCTCAAAAAATTCCCCAAAAAACTTCCTGGATCTGGAATAATATCCTGAGCTTCACCAAAAACTAATCAATTCTTCCTTATCCCAAGTGCAATCATCCCACCAACTTTCATCCAAATCCGTTCAGAACTTTTCCAGCTATCTTGTTCACAAACACACGAACACACACACACACACACACAAACACGCACACACACATACACAGACACACACACACACACACACACACACACACACACACACGGACACGATCGAATGCATTACTCCCTGGCGGGGTTATAATGTGGCATATCTGTCAACGTCGTGACATCGAAGAGTGTCGTTCTCGTTACCTCCACCACCAATGGTGGATGGAGGTTATGTTTTCACCCCTGTCTGCCCGTTTGTCTGTCCGTTTGTCTGTCCGTTTGTTTGTTTGTGAACAAGATATCTCAAAAAGTTATGGACAGATTTGGGCGAAACTTTGTGGAAAGGTTGTGTGTGTGACAAGGAAGAATCTATTCAATTTTGGTGAAAATCCGGATCCCGATTCAGCTAGTAGAATTTTTAAAGTGATTATTCACCATTGAGTGATATGGCCAACCAGGCAAGGCATGCTCTCTACCGAGTGCCGTTCTAGTTTGTCACTGAAATGGTTTACCAATCAAAACCGAGAAGCAGGTTGTTTTTTACGTGAAAAGCTCAAAGGGTCAAAGGTCAGTGTCACATAAAATCATCAATTTTAATCTTATTAAGTTGAAATTTGAACAGCTTTTGCATATTGGGTCACATAATTGAACACCGCTCCTTTCCTATGCCATCTCCAGGCATTGCAAATCGTCATTGCCGGGCACCAAAGGGGGCTCGGCAGTGACGCACGCTGAAAGAGAGTACTCAGTTTTCACTCTGGTTTCTTTCTTGTTTTCTTGTTTTCTTGTTGTACACCGCTCCTTTCCTATGCCATCTCCAGGCATTGAAAATCGTCATTGCCGGGCACCGAAGGGGCTCGGCAGTGACGCACGCTGAAAGAGAGTACTCAGTTTTCACTCTGGTTTCTTTCTTGTTTGTTTGTTTGTTTGTTTGTTTGTTTTCTTGTTTGGTTGTCCGGGCGATATCTCAGCCATCCTTTGAGCTAGGAAGCTGAAATTTTGGCACAATAGTGAGAAAGTGCTTTGTCAAAAACGTTATTTTTTGTTTTTTGATTAATCAATAAATTGAGGAGTTATTTAATTATTAGCGATTAATTAAGTACTTATTTAATTAATTAAATTTCCTTTCTCTTCTGACCATTAACTCAGGCACCTTTTGAGTTAGGAAGCTGATATTTGGACATGCCAATGACCAGGTGATTTGGCTGCAAAGGATATTTTTGATTTATTAATTAATCAATTAATCGATTAATTATTTAATTATTCGATTAATGACCAAAACAATTTTTTTTTTAAAGTTACAAATTCTGATGAAATAGTGGTAGTTTATGTGTTCTCTGACCAAATTGATTAATAATTTAATTTTTTTATGATTATTATTTATTTATTTTCATTATTAATCATTTATTTATTTTCTTTCTCATTTGGCCAATATCTCAGGCACCTTATGAGCTGGGAAGCTAATATTTGGACATGAGTGACCAAGTGATGTGGCTATCAAGGATATTTTTGATTTATTGATTGATCATTTCATCTATTAATTATTTATTGATTAATCGATTAATTATTTATTGAGTAATCAATTAATTATTTAATTTTTTATAAATGACTTATTTAATTAAATTTCTAAAAGATACATCTTCGGATGAAGCACTAGTGGTTTAGTTATGCGATTAGCCAATTGATTATGAAAATATTTTGTGATAATCTTTTATTGATTTTAATTATACAATTAATCAATCAATTAGTGTACACCTCTCCGTCCCAATGCAGCCTCAATGAGCTGCACTGCGGTATTGCCGGGCGCCCGAGGCGCCCCGGCAATGTCGCGCTGCAGCATATTTAATTATTTGGCATGGGGCGGTGTACTTTGAATGTATGTGTACTTGTTGTACACCGCTCCTTTCCTATGCCATCTCCAGGCATTGCAAATCGTCATTGCCGGGCACCAAAGGGGGCTCGGCAGTGACGCACGCTGAAAGAGAGTACTCAGTTTTCACTCTGGTTTCTTTCTTTCTTGTTTTCTTTCTTTCTTGTTTGTCCGGGCGATATCTCAGCCATCCTTTGAGCTAGGAAGCTGAAATTTCGGCACAATAGTGAGCAAGTCTTTTGTCAAAACCGGTATTTTTTTTTTTTGATTAATCAATAAATTGAGGAGTTATTTAATTATTAGCGATTAATTAAGTACTTGTTTAATTAATCAAATTTCCTTTCTCTTCTGACCATTAACTCAGGCACCTTTTGAGTTAGTAAGCTGACATTTGGACATGCCAATGACCAGGTGATTTGGCTGCAAAGGATATTTTTGATTTATTAATTAATCAATTAATCGATTAATTATTTAATTATTCGATTAATGACAAAAAATTTTTTTTTTTTAAGTTACAGATTCTGATGAAATAGTGGTAGTTTATGTGTTCTCTGACCAAATTGATTAATAATTTAATTTTTTTATGATTATTATTTATTTATTTTCATTATTAATCATTTATTTATTTTCTTGCTCATTTGGCCAATATCTCAGGCACCTTTTGAGCTGGGAAGCTAATATTTGGACATGAGTGACCAAGTGATGTGGCTATCAAGGATATTTTTGATTTATTG
Source organism: Myxine glutinosa (assembly GCF_964187855.1). NCBI lineage: Eukaryota > Metazoa > Chordata > Myxini > Myxiniformes > Myxinidae > Myxine > Myxine glutinosa. The sequence continues at coordinate 343,565,096 of NC_136261.1, forward strand.
ATTAATCATTTAATCGATTAATTATTTATTGATTAATCGATTAATTATTTATTGAGTAATCAATTAATTATTTAATTTTTTATTAATGTCTTATTTAATTAAATTTCTGAAAGATACATCTTCGGATGAAGCACTGGTGGTTTAGTTATGCTATTAGCCAATTGATTATGAAAATATTTTGTGATAATCTTTTATTGATTTTAATTATACAATTCATCAATCAATTAGTGTACACCTCTCCCTCCCAATGCAGCCTCAATGAGCTGCACTGCGGTATTGCCAGGCGCCGGAGGCGCCCCGGCAATGCCGCTCTGTAGGATATTTAATTATTTGGCATGGGGGCGGTGTACTTTGAATGTATGTGCACTTGTTTGTTTTCTTGTTTGTTTTCTTGTTTGTTTGTTTTCTTTCTTGTTTGTTTGTCCGGACGATATCTCAGCCATCCTTTGAGCTAGGAAGCTGAAATTTCGGCACAAGAGTGAGCAAGTCCTTTCTCAAAAACGCTATTTTTTTTTTTGATTAATCAATAAATTGAGGAGTTATTTAATTATTAGCGATTAATTAAGTACTTATTTAATTAATCAAATTTCCTTTCTCTTCTGACCATTAACTCAGGCACCTTTTGAGTTAGGAAGCTGATATTTGGACATGCCAATGACCAGGTGATTTGGCTGCAAAGGATATTTTTGATTTATTAATTAATCAATTAATCGATTAATTATTTAATTATTCGATTAATGACAAAAAATTTTTTTTTTTAAAGTTACAGATTCTGATGAAATAGTGGTAGTTTATGTGTTCTCTGACCAAATTGATTAATAATTTAATTTTTTCATGATTATTGTACACCGCACCTTTCCTATGCCATCTCCAGGCATTGCAAATCGTCATTGCTGGGCACCGAAGGGGGCTCGGCAGTGACGCACGCTGAAAGGGAGTACTCAGTTTTCACTCTGGTTGTTTGTTTGTTTTCATCTTTCTTGTTTGTTTGTCCGGGCGATATCTCAGCCATCCTTTGAGCTAGGAAGCTGAAATTTCGGCACAATAGTGAGCAAGTCCTTTCTCAAAAACGGTATTTTTTTTTTGATTAATCAATAAATTGAGGAGTTATTAATTATTAGCGATTAATTAAGTACTTATTTAATTAATCAAATTTCCTTTCTCTTCTGACCATTAACTCAGGCACCTTTTGAGTTAGGAAGCTGACATTTGGACATGCCAATGACCAGGTGATTTGGCTGCAAAGGCTATTTTTGATTTATTAATTAATCGATTAATTATTTAATTATTTGACTAATGACAAATTTTTTTTTTTTTTTAAAGTTACAGATTCTGATGAAATAGTTGTAGTTTATGTGTCCTATGACAGAATTGCTTAATAATTTAATTTTTTCATGATTATTATTGTTATTATTTTTTTATTAATCATTTATTTATTTTCTTTCTCATTTGGCCAATATCTCAGGAACCTTTTGAGCTGGGAAGCTAATATTTGGACATGACGGTGACCAAGTGATGTGGCTATCAAGGATATTTTTGATTTATTGATTCATCATTTAATCGATTAATTATTTATTGATTAATCGATTAATTATTTTTTGATGAATCAATTAATTATTTAATTTTTTTATTAATGACTTATTTAATTAAATTTCTAAAAGATACATCTTCGGATGAAGCACTAGTGGTTTAGTTATGCTATTAGCCAATTCATTATGAAAATATTTTGTGATAATCTGTTATTGATTTTATTATACAATTAATCAATCAATTAGTGTACACCTGTCCCTCCCAATGCAGCCTCAATGAGCTGCATTGCGGTATTGCCGGGCGCCGGAGGCGCCCCGGCAATGCCGCGCTGTAGGATATTTAATTATTTGGCATGGGGGCGGTGTACTTTGAATGTATCTGTACTTGTTTTCTTTCTTGTTTGTTTGTCCGGGCGATATCTCAGCCATTCTTTGAGCGAGGAAGCTGAAATTTCGGCACAATAGTGAGCAAGTCCTTTGTCAAAAACGGTATTTTTTTTTTTGATTAATCAATAAATTGAGGAGTTATTTAATTATTAGCGATTAATTAAGTACTTATTTAATTAATTAAATTTCCTTTCTCTTCTGACCATTAACTCAGGCACCGTTTGAGTTAGGAAGCTGATATTTGGACATGCCAATGACCAGGTGATTTGGCTGCAAAGGATATTTTTGATTTATTAATTAATCAATTAATCGATTAATTATTTAATTATTCGATTAATGACCAAAACAATTTTTTTTTTTTAAGTTACAGATTCTGATGAAATAGTGGTAGTTTATGTGTTCTCTGACCAAATTGATTAATAATTTAATTTTTTTATGATTATTATTTATTTATTTTCATTATTAATCATTTATTTATTTTCTTTCTCATTTGGCCAATATCTCAGGCACCTTTTGAGCTGGGAAGCTAATATTTGGACATGAGTGACCAAGTGATGTGGCTATCAAGGATATTTTTGATTTATTGATTGATCATTTCATCTATTAATTATTTATTGATTAATCGATTAATTATTTATTGAGTAATCAATTAATTATTTAATTTTTTATAAATGACTTATTTAATTAAATTTCTAAAAGATACATCTTCGGATGAAGCACTAGTGGTTTAGTTATGCGATTAGCCAAATGATTATGAAAATATTTTGTGATAATCTTTTATTGATTTTAATTATACAATTAATCAATCAATTAGTGTACACCTCTCCATCCCAATGCAGCCTCAATGAGCTGCACTGCGGTATTGCCGGGCGCCCGAGGCGCCCCGGCAATGTCGCGCTGCAGCATATTTAATTATTTGGCATGGGGCGGTGTACTTTGAATGTATGTGTACTTGTTGTACACCGCTCCTTTCCTATGCCATCTCCAGGCATTGCAAATCGTCATTGCCGGGCACCAAAGGGGGCTCGGCAGTGACGCACGCTCAAAGAGCGTACTCAGTTTTCATTCTGGTTTCTTGTTTGTTTGTTTTCTTGTTTGTTTTCTTGTTTGTTTGTTTTCTTTCTTGTTTGTTTGTCCGGACGATATCTCAGCCATCCTTTGAGCTAGGAAGCTGAAATTTCGGCACAAGAGTGAGCAAGTCCTTTCTCAAAAACGGTATTTTTTTTTTGATTAATCAATAAATTGAGGAGTTATTAATTATTAGCGATTAATTAAGTACTTATTTAATTAATCAAATTTCCTTTCTCTTCTGACCATTAACTCAGGCACCTTTTGAGTTAGGAAGCTGATATTTGGACATGCCAATGACCAGGTGATTTGGCTGCAAAGGATATTTTTGATTTATTAATTAATCAATTAATCGATTAATTATTTAATTATTCGATTAATGACAAAAAAAATTTTGTTTTAAAGTTACAGATTCTGATGAAATAGTGGTAGTTTATGTGTTCTCTGACCAAATTGATTAATAATTTAATTTTTTTATGATTATTGTACACCGCACCTTTCCTATGCCATCTCCAGGCATTGCAAATCGTCATTGCTGGGCACCGAAGGGGGCTCGGCAGTGACGCACGCTGAAAGGGAGTACTCAGTTTTCACTCTGGTTGTTTGTTTGTTTTCATCTTTCTTGTTTGTTTGTACGGGCGATATCTCAGCCATCCTTTGAGCTAGGAAGCTGAAATTTCGGCACAATAGTGAGCAAGTCCTTTGTCAAAAAGGATATTTTTTGTTTTTTGAATAATCAATTAATTGAGGTTATTTAATTATTAGCGATTAATTAAGTACTTATTTAATTAATCAAATTTCCTTTCTCTTCTGACCATTAACTCAGGCACCTTTTGAGTTAAGAAGCTGACATTTGGACATGCCAATGACCAGGTGATTTGGCTGCAAAGGCTATTTTTGATTTATTAATTAATCGATTAATTATTTAATTATTTGACTAATGACAATTTTTTATTTTTTTTTAAGTTACAGATTCTGATGAAATAGTGGTAGTTTATGTGTCCTATGACAGAATTGCTTAATAATTTAATTTTTTCATGATTATTATTATTATTATTTTTTTATTAATCATTTATTTATTTTCTTTCTCATTTGGCCAATATCTCAGGAACCTTTTGAGCTGGGAAGCTAATATTTGGACATGACGGTGACCAAGTGATGTGGCTATCAAGGATATTTTTGATTTATTGATTCATCATTTAATCGATTAATTATTTATTGATTAATCGATTAATTATTTATTGAGTAATCAATTAATTATTTAATTTTTTATTAATGTCTTATTTAATTAAATTTCTAAAAGATACATCTTCGGATGAAGCACTGGTGGTTTAGTTATGCTATTAGCCAATTGATTATGAAAATATTTTGTGATAATCTTTTATTGATTTTAATTATACAATTCATCAATCAATTAGTGTACACCTCTCCCTCCCAATGCAGCCTCAATGAGCTGCACTGCGGTATTGCCAGGCGCCGGAGGCGCCCCGGCAATGCCGCTCTGTAGGATATTTAATTATTTGGCATGGGGGCGGTGTACTTTGAATGTATGTGCACTTGTTTGTTTTCTTGTTTGTTTTCTTGTTTGTTTGTTTTCTTTCTTGTTTGTTTGTCCGGACGATATCTCAGCCATCCTTTGAGCTAGGAAGCTGAAATTTCGGCACAAGAGTGAGCAAGTCCTTTCTCAAAAACGCTATTTTTTTTTTTGATTAATCAATAAATTGAGGAGTTATTTAATTATTAGCGATTAATTAAGTACTTATTTAATTAATCAAATTTCCTTTCTCTTCTGACCATTAACTCAGGCACCTTTTGAGTTAGGAAGCTGATATTTGGACATGCCAATGACCAGGTGATTTGGCTGCAAAGGATATTTTTGATTTATTAATTAATCAATTAATCGATTAATTATTTAATTATTCGATTAATGACAAAAAATTTTTTTTTTTAAAGTTACAGATTCTGATGAAATAGTGGTAGTTTATGTGTTCTCTGACCAAATTGATTAATAATTTAATTTTTTCATGATTATTGTACACCGCACCTTTCCTATGCCATCTCCAGGCATTGCAAATCGTCATTGCTGGGCACCGAAGGGGGCTCGGCAGTGACGCACGCTGAAAGGGAGTACTCAGTTTTCACTCTGGTTGTTTGTTTGTTTTCATCTTTCTTGTTTGTTTGTCCGGGCGATATCTCAGCCATCCTTTGAGCTAGGAAGCTGAAATTTCGGCACAATAGTGAGCAAGTCCTTTCTCAAAAACGGTATTTTTTTTTTGATTAATCAATAAATTGAGGAGTTATTAATTATTAGCGATTAATTAAGTACTTATTTAATTAATCAAATTTCCTTTCTCTTCTGACCATTAACTCAGGCACCTTTTGAGTTAGGAAGCTGACATTTGGACATGCCAATGACCAGGTGATTTGGCTGCAAAGGCTATTTTTGATTTATTAATTAATCGATTAATTATTTAATTATTTGACTAATGACAAATTTTTTTTTTTTTTTTAAGTTACAGATTCTGATGAAATAGTTGTAGTTTATGTGTCCTATGACAGAATTGCTTAATAATTTAATTTTTTCATGATTATTATTGTTATTATTTTTTTATTAATCATTTATTTATTTTCTTTCTCATTTGGCCAATATCTCAGGAACCTTTTGAGCTGGGAAGCTAATATTTGGACATGACGGTGACCAAGTGATGTGGCTATCAAGGATATTTTTGATTTATTGATTCATCATTTAATCGATTAATTATTTATTGATTAATCGATTAATTATTTTTTGATGAATCAATTAATTATTTAATTTTTTTATTAATGACTTATTTAATTAAATTTCTAAAAGATACATCTTCGGATGAAGCACTAGTGGTTTAGTTATGCTATTAGCCAATTCATTATGAAAATATTTTGTGATAATCTGTTATTGATTTTATTATACAATTAATCAATCAATTAGTGTACACCTGTCCCTCCCAATGCAGCCTCAATGAGCTGCATTGCGGTATTGCCGGGCGCCGGAGGCGCCCCGGCAATGCCGCGCTGTAGGATATTTAATTATTTGGCATGGGGGCGGTGTACTTTGAATGTATCTGTACTTGTTTTCTTTCTTGTTTGTTTGTCCGGACGATATCTCAGCCATTCTTTGAGCGAGGAAGCTGAAATTTCGGCACAATAGTGAGCAAGTCCTTTGTCAAAAACGGTATTTTTTTTTTTGATTAATCAATAAATTGAGGAGTTATTTAATTATTAGCGATTAATTAAGTACTTATTTAATTAATTAAATTTCCTTTCTCTTCTGACCATTAACTCAGGCACCGTTTGAGTTAGGAAGCTGATATTTGGACATGCCAATGACCAGGTGATTTGGCTGCAAAGGATATTTTTGATTTATTAATTAATCAATTAATCGATTAATTATTTAATTATTCGATTAATGACCAAAACAATTTTTTTTTTTAAGTTACAGATTCTGATGAAATAGTGGTAGTTTATGTGTTCTCTGACCAAATTGATTAATAATTTAATTTTTTTATGATTATTATTTATTTATTTTCATTATTAATCATTTATTTATTTTCTTTCTCATTTGGCCAATATCTCAGGCACCTTTTGAGCTGGGAAGCTAATATTTGGACATGAGTGACCAAGTGATGTGGCTATCAAGGATATTTTTGATTTATTGATTGATCATTTCATCTATTAATTATTTATTGATTAATCGATTAATTATTTATTGAGTAATCAATTAATTATTTAATTTTTTATAAATGACTTATTTAATTAAATTTCTAAAAGATACATCTTCGGATGAAGCACTAGTGGTTTAGTTATGCGATTAGCCAATTGATTATGAAAATATTTTGTGATAATCTTTTATTGATTTTAATTATACAATTAATCAATCAATTAGTGTACACCTCTCCATCCCAATGCAGCCTCAATGAGCTGCACTGCGGTATTGCCGGGCGCCCGAGGCGCCCCGGCAATGTCGCGCTGCAGCATATTTAATTATTTGGCATGGGGCGGTGTACTTTGAATGTATGTGTACTTGTTGTACACCGCTCCTTTCCTATGCCATCTCCAGGCATTGCAAATCGTCATTGCCGGGCACCAAAGGGGGCTCGGCAGTGACGCACGCTCAAAGAGCGTACTCAGTTTTCATTCTGGTTTCTTGTTTGTTTGTTTTCTTGTTTGTTTTCTTGTTTGTTTGTTTTCTTTCTTGTTTGTTTGTCCGGACGATATCTCAGCCATCCTTTGAGCTAGGAAGCTGAAATTTCGGCACAAGAGTGAGCAAGTCCTTTCTCAAAAACGGTATTTTTTTTTTGATTAATCAATAAATTGAGGAGTTATTAATTATTAGCGATTAATTAAGTACTTATTTAATTAATCAAATTTCCTTTCTCTTCTGACCATTAACTCAGGCACCTTTTGAGTTAGGAAGCTGATATTTGGACATGCCAATGACCAGGTGATTTGGCTGCAAAGGATATTTTTGATTTATTAATTAATCAATTAATCGATTAATTATTTAATTATTCGATTAATGACAAAAAAATTTTTGTTTTAAAGTTACAGATTCTGATGAAATAGTGGTAGTTTATGTGTTCTCTGACCAAATTGATTAATAATTTAATTTTTTTATGATTATTGTACACCGCACCTTTCCTATGCCATCTCCAGGCATTGCAAATCGTCATTGCTGGGCACCGAAGGGGGCTCGGCAGTGACGCACGCTGAAAGGGAGTACTCAGTTTTCACTCTGGTTGTTTGTTTGTTTTCATCTTTCTTGTTTGTTTGTACGGGCGATATCTCAGCCATCCTTTGAGCTAGGAAGCTGAAATTTCGGCACAATAGTGAGCAAGTCCTTTGTCAAAAAGGATATTTTTTGTTTTTTGAATAATCAATTAATTGAGGTTATTTAATTATTAGCGATTAATTAAGTACTTATTTAATTAATCAAATTTCCTTTCTCTTCTGACCATTAACTCAGGCACCTTTTGAGTTAAGAAGCTGACATTTGGACATGCCAATGACCAGGTGATTTGGCTGCAAAGGCTATTTTTGATTTATTAATTAATCGATTAATTATTTAATTATTTGACTAATGACAATTTTTTTTTTTTTTTTAAGTTACAGATTCTGATGAAATAGTGGTAGTTTATGTGTCCTATGACAGAATTGCTTAATAATTTAATTTTTTCATGATTATTATTATTATTATTTTTTTATTAATCATTTATTTATTTTCTTTCTCATTTGGCCAATATCTCAGGAACCTTTTGAGCTGGGAAGCTAATATTTGGACATGACGGTGACCAAGTGATGTGGCTATCAAGGATATTTTTGATTTATTGATTCATCATTTAATCGATTAATTATTTATTGATTAATCGATTAATTATTTTTTGATGAATCAATTAATTATTTAATTTTTTTATTAATGACTTATTTAATTAAATTTCTAAAAGATACATCTTCGGATGAAGCACTAGTGGTTTAGTTATGCTATTAGCCAATTCATTATGAAAATATTTTGTGATAATCTGTTATTGATTTTATTATACAATTAATCAATCAATTAGTGTACACCTGTCCCTCCCAATGCAGCCTCAATGAGCTGCATTGCGGTATTGCCGGGCGCCGGAGGCGCCCCGGCAATGCCGCGCTGTAGGATATTTAATTATTTGGCATGGGGGCGGTGTACTTTGAATGTATCTGTACTTGTTTTCTTTCTTGTTTGTTTGTCCGGGCGATATCTCAGCCATTCTTTGAGCGAGGAAGCTGAAATTTCGGCACAATAGTGAGCAAGTCCTTTGTCAAAAACGGTATTTTTTTTTTTGATTAATCAATAAATTGAGGAGTTATTTAATTATTAGCGTTTAATTAAGTATTTATTTAATTAATCAAATTTCCTTTATCTTCTGACCATTAACTCAGGCACCTTTTGAGTTAGGAAGCTGATATTTGGACATGCCAATGAGCAGGTGATTTGGCTGCAAAGGATATTTTTGATTTATTAATTAATCAATTAATCGATTAATTATTTAATTATTCGATTAATGACAAAAAAATTTTAGTTTTTTAAAGTTACAGATTCTGATGAAATAGTGGTAGTTTATGTGTTCTCTGACCAAATTGATTAATAATTTAATTTTTTTATGATTATTATTTATTTATTTTCTTTCTTGTTTGTTTTCTTGTTTTCTTGTTTGTTTGTGCGGGCGATATCTCAGCCATCCTTTGAGCTAGGAAGCTGAAATTTCGGCACAGTAGTGAGCAAGTCCTTTGTCAAAAACTGTATTTTGTTGTTTTTTGATTAATCAATAAATTGAGGAGTTATTTAATTATTAGCGATTAATTAATTACTTATTTAATTAATCAAATTTCCTTTCTCTTCTGACCATTAACTCAGGCACCTTTTGAATTAGGAAGCTGATATTTGGACATGCCAATGACCAGGTGATTTGGCTGCAAAGGATATTTTTGATTTATTAATTAATTAATTAATCGATTAATTATTTAATTATTCGATTAGTGACAAAAATTTTTTTTTTTTTTAAAGTTACAGATTCTGATGAAATAGTGGTAGTTTATGTGTTCTCTGACCAAATTGATTAATAATTTAATTTTTTTATGATTATTATTTATTTATTTTCATTATTAATCATTTATTTATTTTCTTTCTCATTTGGCCAATATCTCAGGCACCTTTTGAGCTGGGAAGCTAATATTTGGACATGAGTGACCAAGTGATGTGGCTATCAAGGATATTTTTGATTTATTGATTAATCATTTAATCGATTAATTTTTTATTGATTAATCGATCAATTAATTATTTAATTTTTTATTAATGACTTATTTAATTAAATTTCTGAAAGATACATCTTCGGATGAAGCACTAGTGGTTTAGTTATGCTATTAGCCAATTGATTATGAAAATATTTTGTGATAATCTTTTATTGATTTTAATTATACAATTAATCAATCAATTAGTGTACACCTCTCCCTCCCAATGCAGCCTCAATGAGCTGCACTGCGGTATTGCCGGGCGCCGGAGGCACCCCGGCAATGCCGCTCTGTAGGATATTTAATTATTTGGCATGGGGGTGGTGTACTTTGAATGTATGTGTACTTGTTGTATCAATTGTTGGGTCACATAATAAAATCAGGAATAATGATTTCGTCGTTTTGACACGTCAACGGTTTCAATTGACATGACAACAATTTCAACGGATTAAAATCAAATGGGATTTTTGTGAAATTATTATTACCATACCTCAAAAATTTTATAATAAGACAAAATGAAAGTTACATATCTTATCTTTTGGTATGTGTAATATATATGAGTAAAGTTACATCAAAATTAGTCCAAGGTCAAAACCTATTAGTATTAGGCCGCAGTTAAATAATGTATCAAATAAAGGTACGTCAAAATTAGTCCACGGTCATGGTCAAGACCTATAATGTAAATGACCAAAATAATGTATCAGCCAAATTTGTTACGCATGTAACAATCAATCATGCAAAACACTTCGTAGGTCAAATTTTCGAAATTACCAAATCGCTGTTTCCATGGCAACTATTGTTTATTGTGTTTTTGCAAGTATGTGCTATGCACGACATCTTTCTTGTTATTTCCTTTGGGTTCGTTTTTAGATCAGAAATACCTAAAAATAGTTTGGTGATATTAATTTTGTTCACTTATTTCAATCGGGAGTAAACAACCATAGAGCCAGGCAACGAGAATACACAAGGGACATGTGTCCAGATGTGTGAGGCAGCAACCAACATCCAATCAATTTGAGTCTCCCCAATCAGTTGAACGTTTCCAATTCGTCATTTTTATGCCCCACCCAATGTCAAAATGTATATACAGGACACTCGATTTGATCAAGTTCGAATTACCTGAAGATGTTTATATCGGGTTATTAACGGCGCTTTGAAGAAACCTGGAAGTTTTATTTTGCAGTTTCGAAATAGAGTGTCTGTAATCTTAAGTCTTTTATGAACATCTCCTTCTGAGTGATTTACGATCGTGATTAAATCATTTATCAACAACACAATTCTGCAACTCAGGTTCGTGTTCCGAAGCTAGAGTCAGGTATAGTTGTCAGTTATCTACACTAAAAGAGAGCCGTTTGTGTGTGTGTGTGTGTGGGTGTATGGCTGTGTGTGTGTGTATGTGTGTCTGTGTGTGTGTGTGTGTGTGTGTGTGTGTGTGTGTGGCTGTGTGTGGCTGTGTGTATGTGTGTGTATCTGTGTGTGTGTGTGTGTGTGTGTGTGTATGTGTGTGTGTTTCTGTGTGTGTCTCTGTGTGTGTGTGTGTGTGTGCATGGCTGTGTGTGTGTGTGTGTGTCTGTGTGTGCATGTGTGTCTGTGTGTGGGTGTGGCTGTGTGTATGTGTGTGTGGCTGTGTGTGTGTGTTTCTGTGTGTGTGTGTGTGTGTGTGTGTGTGTGTGTGTGTGTGTGTGTGTGTGTGGTTGTGTCTGTGTGTGGTTGTGTTAGTTTGTTTATGTGTGTGTGTGTGTGTGTCCCTATTTTTCTCAGAGTTGGCTAAACAAATCTTTGTCAAATTTTCAGAGGTTCATCAGTGAGTGCCGTGGAGTGTTTTAGGCAACATAAGTTAAAAATTTTGAAAAAAAAAAGTTCGGGTTTTGGGGCTTTAAAAAATCTCTCTATGGTGCCTGAGCATTTGTAGATATGTCAAAGGTAATATTAGATTATCCCTGATTAGTGTGTGTGTGTGTGTGTGTGTAGTATCATATTAAGTATAAAGTTTCCTTATTGAGCGAAAGTAGGGAAGTGTTTTAGGCACCCACAAAAAATAGAAAAAGAAAATTGATTTCTTCAAAGTTCCAACAGGATTAGTACATCACCGGGCAACACCGGGCGCTCCTTCTCGTAACTTATGAGAAAAAAACCACTACTGCGATAACTACTATTACATATTTACCTATCCCAATTATTCGCACCTTCTTACGGGGTGGGCCGAGGACCGATTTTGGCCCAAGCTTTTCACGAACTGGATGGACAGTCCTGATGTTCGCTTGAAGGTGTAAGAATTTGTAAGTTGTTTAATGGTGCCAGCGATAGCTCGCCTACTCTTTATGAAATACACTGAGGGATATTTAAGGTTGAACAAAGACTAGTGCTGGTAGACGAGTCATGCCACTTAATGGCCTTCTGAAGGACAACGGGCACATTTAAACATCGCCCAATATGCGAAACTCCAGGGGGACTGTTGTTAGTTGCGTCGATTTTCGAACTCTGTCGAGGCAGCTCCAAGGTGAATGCACAACGTAATGGGAATAGGATTTAACATGTTAAAATTTTCTCAAAAAATTACGACATAGCTGGCTTATACATACATATATATGAAAGTGATCGGTAAGTACGTGGCCTGTTGTATAACGTCATTGACTCTTCATCTGAACGAAATTTTAAGGAAAGTTTAGTGAACAAGTATTATTCTTTACTAAATTTTTCGACTCTGTACGATAATTAAAAGGTTCAACTCAACAATCGCTCATCTTTTATCTTCTCTTTTATGTGCGTGTGTGTGTGCGTGTGTCGCAATTTTTCTCAGAGATTGCTTAACGGGTCTTTGTCAAACTTTCAGAGGTTCATCAGTGAGTGCCGGGGAGTGTTTTAGGCAAAAAAAAAAAATTGTTGAAAATTTTGGGAAAAAAAGTTAGATTTTTGGGGGGGTCTAAAAATGAATTACCCCATAGCGCCTGAGCCTTTGAAGCTAAGTGAAATATAATATAAAATGATCCACGGTGTGTTTGTGTGTGTGTGTGTGTGTGTGTGTGTGCGTGCATGTTTGTGTGTGGGCATGTGTATGCGTGTGTGTTTGTATGCGTGTGTGTTTGTGTGTGTGTGTGTGTGTGTGTGTGTGTGTGTGTGCGTGTGTGTGTGTGTACGTGTGTGTGTGCATGTGTGCATGTGTGTGTGTGTGTGTGTGTGTGTGTGTGTGTGTGTGTGATATTTTCCTGAGTGGATGTGGACGCAAGTGCTTCAGGCAACTGCAAAAAAATAGACAAAAATAAAAAACTTATTTCTTCAAAATGCCAACAGGATTAGAACATCACCGGGAAATGCTGGGTAGTCCTGCTAGTGTTTAATATACAATGCAGTATAATATGAAATATCGTACAAATATGGAGTTGCATATTGTATTGCTAAACGATATATTTTATTCCTAGAGTGCTTTGCGATGGAGAACCACACTGATGTGCTGGCATGGCAGCCAGCATCTGGGCAACTTGCAGTTGGAATTTTGCTGATGTTCATCGCAGCGGTGACAACTGCGGGAAACCTTCTTGTACTTGGTGCTCTTACCTGGTCTCGCGAAGTCTTGCAAGGAGTTACCTTCTCGTTCATCGGCTCATTGGCCTTCGCTGATTTAATAATGGGAGCTTTGGTGATGCCTGCTGGAGCTGCCTATATTATCCAGGGCTCCTGGCGTCTTGGAGAGCTCGTGTGCTTACTGTGGAACTCCGTTGACGTTCTCAGCACAACCGCAAGCATCGACACCTTGTGTGTCGTCGCTATAGACCGTTACGTGGCCATAACTCAACCGCTGCGCTACCAGATGCATCTCACGCCGAAAAGGGCTCGCCTTCTCATTGCCCTCGTTTGGTTTATCGCAGCCATGATCTCGTTCTTTCCGATACTCATGGGATGGTGGCGCTCTGACGATCCCGAGGTCTTGGCCTGCGCTCAGAGTCCCGAATGTTGCGACTTCGTGACGAGTCGTGAATATGCTTTCGCCCTTTCAATGGTCGCATTCTACCTGCCTCTCGTGATTATGCTGTTCGTCTATGCACGGGTTCTTTTGGAGGCAAAGCGACAGGTGACATCTTTGTTGAGTTATACTTTCTCCTTCACAGGGTTGCTGGTTGCTTATATATTTTATTTAACAATATTTTATTTAACGATATTTTCTTTTACGATATTTTAATTCAACGATATTTATTTTACGATATTTTATTTAATGATATTTATTTTACGATATTTTAATCCAACGATATTAATTTTACGATATTTTAATCCAACGTTATTTCTTTTATGATATTCTAATTAATGATACTTATTTTATGATATTTTAATCCAACAATATTTATTTTACGATATTTCATTTTAACGATATTAATTTTACGATATTTTAATCCAACTATAATTATTTTACGATGTTTTAATCCACCTCTAATTATTTTATGATGTATTAATAAAACGACATTTATTTTACGATATTTTAATCCAACTATAATTATTTTACGATGTTTTAATCCAACTATATTTATTTTACGATATTTTATTTAATGATATTAATTTTATGATATTTTAATCCAACAATATAAATCTTACGATATTTTATTTAATGATATTTATTTTACGATATTTTAATCCAACTATAATTATTTTACGATGTTTTAATCCAACTATATTTATTTTACGATATTTTATTTAACGATATTAATTTTATGATATTACAATCCAATGATATTTATTTTATGATATTTTATTTAACGATGTTTATTTTACAATACATTCATCCAACGATATTTATTTTCCGATATTTTATTGAATGATATTAATTTTACGATATTTTATTTAACGATAATAATTTTACGATATTGTAATCCAATGATATTTATTGAACGATATTTTATTTAATGATATTTTATTAACGATAGTTATTTTACGATATTTTAATGCATCTTTAATTATTTTACGATTTTTAATCCAACGATATTTATTTTACGGTATTCTATTTAACGATATTAATTTTACGATATTTTATTTAACGATATTAATTTTACGATATTTCAATCCAATGATATTTATTTTACGATATTTTATTTAACGATATTTATTTTACGATACATTAATCCAATGATATTTATTTTATGATATTTTATTTAACGATATTATTTTTATGATATTTTATTTAACGATAATAATTTTACGATATTTTTAATCCATCTTTAATTATTTTACGATTTTTAATCCAACGATATTTATTTTATGGTATTCTATTTAACGATATTTATTTTACGATATTTTATTTAACGATATTAATTTTACGATATTTCAATCCAATGATATTTATTTTACGATATTTTATTTAACGATATTTATTTTACGATACATTAATCCAATGATATTTATTTTATGATGTTTTATTTAACGATATTATTTTTATGATATTATATTTAACGATAATAATTTTACGATATTTTAATCCAATGATATTTATTGAACGATATTTTATTTAATGATATTTTATTAACGATATTTATTTTACGATATTTTAATCCATCTTTAATTATTTTACGATTTTTAATCCAACGATATTTATTTTACGGTATTCTATTTAACGATATAAATTTTACGATATTTTAATCCAACGATATTTATTTAATGATATTCTATTTAATGATATTTATTTTACGATATTTTAATCCAACTATAATTATTTGACAATGTTTTAATCCAACGATATTAATTTTACGATATCTTATTTTACGATATAAATTTGCGATATTTTAATCCAACGACATTTATTTAACGATATAAATTTTACGATATTATAATCCAACGATATTAATCTTACATTATTTGAATCCAACGTTGTTTATTTAACAATATTTTATATAACTCTATTTATTTAACGATATTTTATTTAACGATATATTTGTGTATATGATGCCCAGTATCGAGTATTGAGTATCGAATATCAATAAAATATTGAGTGTTGGTGGGGGAGGACGACATTTTAATCCAACGATATTTATTTAATGATATTTTATTTAACGATATTTATTTTACGATATTTTAAAATAAACAACGATAATTATTTTACAATATTTTTAAATGATATTTAACTTTCAACTGACAGTATTTGATACAGGCTAAGGATCCTTTTAGAGATCACCCTTTAGAGATGTTTTTGCATGTGGAGGGGAAACAATTATGAATTTAGGATTCTCAAATATTTTTTTCCGTTTTTAGCTCATCTCAGATGAGCTGTTAAAGCCATAACAATGTCCTACCGGCAGTAGGACCATATTAACATTTTAACGTTTTTTTCTCAACTCCTCGGTGTCTCAGCGGATTGTTTGGAAACTCGGCATGATGATTCACAGAGGTCGATGCGCAAAAACTAATGGAGCCCTTTTTTGAAAATTTCCCATCCAGTTGGCAAGATAAATAGCTAATTACCTCAAAATGTAATCTATGTTTGCAGGTCTATCACATATCGTGAGATCATGGAATCTCAGAATATTTTGTCATTTTAACCTTTCAATCCTTTTAAGACACTTTCAACACTTTACATCCTTTAGAGCTTTTAATACCTTCTAGAACTCTTAATACTCTATTCTGCTCTTAAGACCCTATAGATACTATTATGTCGGGAGGGTAGAGGAATATCTAGAGTCAGGTAGATCTGAATAGGTAACATGCTTCGTCTGTCGCGATAGGGAATCTACCTTTAATAAGTTCCATGTTTAGTCCGGTTTGTCGGTTAAGGAGTATGCTTGTGAACATACCAGGATGTTCAGGTGTTAAATAGTTCTAGGGATTAAGAAGAAACCCCTGTGTGTCACACCTGGTAATCAAACCTTTGTCCTTTATGGCAATGCACACCTGTAGAAACTTAGACAGGCCCTTTAGTGCACACAGTAATTAAATTCCCTTCCCTGACAAGGACTTCGGAAGAAAACGGGCAAGGGGGGCTAGTTCGGGGCACTGCCACATGGGCCGCAGGCCTAGGAACATAGAGTGACATGAGCTATCACCACGCTACAGGGAACGAGTGATTGGTTGGCACGGAAGGCACGAACCTCCAGCCAATCCGGGTGAGCAATACCAGGTGGGAGGGGCTCGGCCAATGAGAGGGCGCCAGCAAGAGGGAACATCGGAGGAGAGTGGACGCAAGGTGATAAAAGGGGCTGCACAACAGCTTCAGCAGCTCTAGTTTTTGGGTTCTTCGCTGCCTCTTGTGCTGCACGTCCCTTCCTGGCTGTCTTGATGCTGCACAATGTCTTGTGCTCTCTGCGCTTCCCTTCTTGGTCTTGAGAGGTTCTGGTGGTCGTTGGTTCACCATCTGCATGGTGCTTGGAGCGGTGCTCGTGGCTCGGTGCCGTGAACGGGCCGGACCTCTTGTGAGAACGGAGAGGGCATTGGCTCGGACCTCCGCGGCGCTGTGGTGCTGGAGCGAGGGACCTCATGGTGTGCAGTGGAGCTTGGAGCCGCGTGGGGACGAGACGACGGACAGATAAGACCGCACACCATTTACACACCATAACGAACGTTTTCTTTTCCTTAATTCGTATTCCCTCGTCTCGTATCCGAAATCTGTGTGTGGCGACGTCCTGATTAGGATATTTATTACCGGCGCGTGCTTTTCCCTGTCCCGACCTTTGCAAATAAACCCTTGTATTATTTTCCATTCCCTACAAATCTTGTGCCATTTGAGTTCGTTCGCCTTCCACAGGTACGCGCTTTTACCGCAGCTTCCACTTTCCTTCTTCCTCCCGCGTTTTATAGCCGAATCCGTGTTTGGTCGTCGCCTCAAGTAAATCCGTTCTGGTCCATCCACGAGCCCTGGTGTTAACCAAAGGGTCCGCGCGACAATACTTTAGACCTTTAGATCCCAACTACTATTGGAATGTACCGATTGGACGTCATGACCCCTTAAACCCTGTAGACTATTGTTCCCCTTAAGAACATGAAGACGCCTTCAACATTTTAGACCCACTAGATCCATTAGCCCATTAGACTGTTTAGACCCCTTGACCCTTCAGACATTTTAACCCTTAAAGCCCTTAGACCTTTTAAGATCCTTTAGACGTTTACATCCTTTAGACTCATTTAGCCCCTTTTAGGCCCTATAGACACGCAAAACCCTTGAGAGCCTAACTACATTTGGAACGCCCCCCTTACACCCCCTAGCAGAGTTAGCAACTTGAGTCAGCAACTCGGACTCGAGTCACAAAATTTTGTGACTTGTGACTTGACTTGAAGAATTTGACTTTATACTCGGACTTGTGACTTGGTGTCTGGGGATGTGCTTACGACTTCCATGCGACTTAAGTTTATAATAACTTGTTGACAATGTTCGGAGAAATAATCGTTGAATAAACATCGAACTAAAACGAGGTTTAAAATAAATTGCAATTTTTTTCAAGCGTCGTCGTACGTGGTTCTGTCAATGATGACATATACTTTGTATGTGTAGGTGTTTAGTGCACCAGCGCTCACAGCCGCCAGGTCGAGTAACATTCGCCACGAGGTATAAAGGGAGTGTCCACGCTCCAGACAGCACAGAGAACACAATGTCCAAGTGGAAAGCGCCAGTCATACCAACGTGGGGAAAGCACAACTTTATTTAAACCACATCATGAACATTCGTATTACGAAGTCAACAAAATGAGTACCAGCTTACTGGGACCCCCTTCCTGATTCCCCGCCTTCGTTCCTGATTCCCCGCTTTCAATCCTGATTACCCACCCCCTTCCTGATTCCTCACCTTCCTTCCTGCGTATGTTTCATATTAACGTACATAATAAGTATACAAGTAAATTATTAAAATCTCCTTTCCCATTCGACATTGATTACTTTGGTTGTACGTGTAAACCATTTAAACACAAGCTGAGGTTACTGACTCGTCTCAAGTACATGTGTCCAGGCTTAAGTAAATTGAACTCCTCATATCTGTCCTCACACCAGATATGAGGAGTAGATTGAACATACATATATTTTTGCTGGGAAAAAGCAAAAAATATTCAGTTGGCAAACAAAAACTTGAGTTAAACAGTTTGGGACTTGACACAAGTTGAATTTATCGAGGGTATTGGAACTACCCTTTGAACCCACACAGATCTTATAAACCCCTTACACCTGGGGGCCCTTTTGCCCTTTTAAGATCCTTTGACCATTTCAACACTTTAGACCCCTTTCGACCGTCTGGACATTTCAGATCGTTTAGATACTTTAGACCCCTTAAACCGTTTACGCCTCAACTACTGTTAGAATGTACCCTTTAGACCCCTTAGATGTCATAGTGATGCAACCAGCAGCCACAGGCAGCATATTAAATGATGATCATCCTCATACCATAAGGCACACAGGGCCCCCCAAGGCAGTGTCATTGACCAGGTTTACAATCCTCCATGGGTGGCCTCTTCATCACCAGATACTACGTTAGGAGTTCAATGTTCTCTCTGGTGGGGGAAAGGCAGGAAGAATGGATTTGGGGTGGTTTGCATTTGAGAAGGTAAGAGTAGGTGGTGCATGTTGTCAAGGTATGTAAAATGATATTTATCTTGGTCAGAATGCGACCATAGCATATTTCAAAAAGTTGTGGACGGATTATGACAAAACTTGGTGGATGTGTTGGATAGGTGACAAGTACAATCTGATTTGATTTTGATTCAGGTCCGGATCCAGATCTGGCCTATCAGCGGGATCCAAAATGTAAACTGTTCAGCCTGGCGGAGGTATGCCAAGTTCCGTTCTTGATTTGTGACTTGATGTATTAGATGAAACTGTTGATGTCTGCATGTTGTGTACACATTGAATGGGAGGTTGTGTTGATTGTTGGCATGCTACAGGAGTGCTGTACAAGGGTCATTTTTTTTGCAAATGTGGAATAACCCTAACTAATCCTGTGAAATCCTGGTGAATGTGACAAACTGACTTACAGTTTTCCATGAGAAACACAGGTTTTTACAAGGTAACGGTTTGTGGTTTGTTAGTGTCTTATTTATTAGGTTTACTCTCCATGAAACTCTCCATGCTACTCGTTTTTTTCTCAATGAAATGGAGAGTAACCTATTATTACTGCTAGAGTTTTTCTTATTATTAGGTTTACTCTCCAGGAAATGGAGAGTAACCTATTATTATTCCCAACGTTTTTCTTATTATTCTTCCACCCTATTTTGCACCTCCGAAAAATTTAAAATTAAGTTTCTCAGCAACCGCTTGTCGGATTGACAGGAATTTTTCATCAACTGATCGGCTAGGCTCGTAAATTTTTTTAACGCTAATAATGACGTCATATGTCTCGTGGTATGGGCGCCATCTTGTAAAGCACCTTCAAATTTGCCCCTCTGTATCTCCGAAATGGCTCAATGGAAAATTTTGAGTAATGGCTCATTCTAAAGAACTCTGCAATGGGACCAAAAAACATGTTTATTTAGTATATTAAAAATGCTCACGTTAAGAGGTTAGAATTCGTCAAACACATCATTGCTCCCACAAAAATGATATTTTTTGCCCAGATCCTTAGTTAAAAAAAAACCCAGAATGCAAAAATTTTCGGTCATACGTCACATGGTTCGGCCGCCATATTGTTTTTTGTGATAAACACACTCTAACTCCGAGGGATTTTCACTCACTCACCGCAGGCAGGTTGGTGGTCTTTCTGTCTTCTACCGACTCCTCTCCAGCCTTGCTCCTCCAGCTCTCTCTGTGCTTTGTCCCCCAAATATTCCTACAGGTCGCACAAGATCTGCCAGCAACCCTCTGATGGTTAAACTGCCAAAATCTAGGCTCTCTGCTCACCTTCACTCTTTCATTCCCCTTTTCTCCCGCCTCTGGAACAATCTCCCCCACTCTGTTCAATCCCACTCCTCCCTCCAGGTATTTAAAACAGCTGTTCACCACCATCTCTTATCTTCCCCCATCCAAAACCTTGATCTTTTCTACCCCCGCTAATTCACCCCAGATCCACTTTTTTGAAATTCCAACTTCTTTCCTGGAAGTCCTTGCAGTGTCCATATGCTTTGTACTTGTACCTCTCCCACCTCCCCCCAAGCACTCTCCCTTCCACAGTTCTCTCGATGTCCCTGCTCTCAAGTGCTGTGTTTGTGTCCTTCCCCCTCTCTCCCCATCTTGTCTACCATTCCCCTTATTTTGTGTTTTATGTGTCGGTTTGACTTTTTGTGTGATTAATGTTAGCTCTTTCACGAGCCTCGATCTTGTATATTAAAAAAAAAAACAAAAAAAAAAAAACACGAAAACCCCTTTTTCTCCGTAACGGCTGAACAGATCGAGCCCAAACTTGGCATGCATAATAGCATACGCATGATGTACAAAAATGTCAGCGAGCATGACGTCCATGCGTCACATGGTTTCAGAGTTATGACGTTTTTCGACATAAACTAAAAATGCTATCTTCTCCATAATTTGATAAGATATTGAGTGGAAACTTTACAAAAAAATTCCCCATGGGGGGGGGGGAGTTTAAATCTTACTTGAGACGTTTTGATAAGTCACATGGTTTGGCCGCAATAAATAATTGAAGGAAAATCCTAATAAGTTTCCAACTTTTGAACCACTGCATTGATCGACTTGAATTTTTAAGTCAATGTAGCTCTCATCAAGGGGAACATGTGTATAAAATTTCAACATGATTGGTTGTACAGTCTCGAAGCTAGAAGTCTTTATTGTTGAAAGAAAAAGAAACGCAACAATTTATCTTACCAGGCCATGTGACTCAGTGCTACTGCCATTTTAATGACTAATTAGGTTTACTATCCATGAAATGGAGAGTAACCTATTATTATTCCCGGGATTTTTCTTATTATTATTCTTCCACCCTATTTTGCACCTCTGAAAACTTTAAAATTAATGTTCTCAGCAACCCTTGGTCGGATTGGCAGGGAATTTTCATCAAATAATCAGCTGGGCTCATATAACTTTTTAATGCTAATTATGACGGCATAGGTCACGTGGTATGGGCGCCATCTTGTAAAACACCTTCAAATTTGCCCCTCTCTATCTCCGGAACAGCTGAATGGAAACATTTGAGTAATGGCTCATTCTAAAGAACTCTGCAATGGGAACAAAAAAAGATGTTTATTGAGTATATTAAAAATGCTAACGTTAAGAGGTTAGAAGTCGTCAAACACAATTTTTTTCCCGCCGAAAATGATATTTTTTTCCCAGATGCTTTGTTAAAAAAAACTCAGAATACAAAAAATTTCGAAGTCATACATCACATGCTTCGGCCGCCATATTGTTTTGAGTGTAAAGTCTGAAAATACCACTAAAATCCAATTTTCTCCAAAACGCCCAAATAGATCGAGCCCAAACTTGGCATGCATAATCGCATACCCATGACAAACAAAAAGGTCCCTGAGCACGACATCATCCATCACATGGTTTCAGAGTTATGACAATTTTAAGCATAAACTACGAAATGGTATCTCCTCCATAATTTGTGAAGATATCGAGTGGAAACTTTACACAAATGTTCCTCATAGGGGGATGTTTCAATGTTACTTGAGACGTTTTGATAAGTCACATGGTTTGGCCGCAATAAATAAATGGAAGGAAAATCCTAAAAAGCTTCCAACTCTTGAACCACTGCATTGATCGACTTGAATTTTTAATGCAATGTAGCTCTCATCAAGTGTGTAAAATTTCAATATGATTGGTTGCACAGTCTCGAAGCTATAAGTCTTTATTGTTGAAAGAAGAAGAAATGCACCATTTTGTCCTACCAGGCCATGTCACTCAGTGCTATTGCCATTTTAAGCTTTAATTTCCTTTAAAAAGCATTTTCTCTGCAATAATTGGCCCGATTGAGATACAGTTTTAACCATATGATGGACTCTGTCTGTATAATATTTTAATGGTAATTATGACATCACAGGTCACGTGGTTCAGCCGCCATATTGTTTTTTGTGAAAACACGAAAACCCCTTTTTCTCTGCAACGGCTGAACAGATCGAGGCCAAACTTTGTAGGCAGAATCGTATACCCATGATGAACAAAAAAGAGTCAGCGAAATGACGTCATGGATCACATGGTTTCAGGGTTATGACGTTTTTAAGTATAAACCTTTAAAACCTAGCTCCTCCCTCATTTTTGATTCAATCGAGGGGAAACTTCACAGATGTGTTCAGCATATCAGTCTACTATAATATCCTTTTGGAATTTGCGATATATAACTTGGTTTGGCAGATATCGTTAATTAAACGAAAATATTAAACAAAAGTATATCTCTTGAATCGCTTCATTGATCAACTTGAAACATCACAATATAGTGGAAGTCATGAGGAGTAACAAGTGTGCACAATCTCAAGATGATTGGATGTATGGTCTGGAAGCTAGAAGCTGTTATTGCGTGAAGAAGAAGAGTCTTCGATCCTGGGTAATTAATTAATTCTTTATCACGTACACAGACGTGAAGGCATCGTTCGACACGATCTCACGGGGTAATATTAACCTCAAATAAAATTCAAATTAAGATTTGTCAATGGCTGAGGGATATTAACAAACCAATAAAACAGATTTGGCCAAATTCCGACTTTTTTTGAAAAGATCGCATTTCACACAGCAGAGTTTCATTTCACAGCAGAGGTGACTGCATTATTTGAGTGAAATGAAGTGAGCATCGATTTCATAAATATCGTGGTTAGAGATATAACTTTATAAGTGCTGTGTTGCCAATAATGCTTGTTAATAATGCTAGTTGCATTAGTGCTTGTTAATATTTTGATATGAAATAAGTTCACACTTTTGTTGTACATGTGGATTAAAAAGAGCTTCCTTCGCCTTTAGAGCGGTGTATTTTAGAGGAGCATTTGCAGCATTGTTCCTTGTTTATTTTTTATATATATTTTAAAATATAGACATTTTCTGTTATTTTTATGCTACAAAAGTGTGTGTTATGGTTAGATGTTTCAGAAAATGTTCCGTTGGATACGTATAAAGGTTTAAAAGTCTGTTTTTCCTTTAAATTCGATATGAACAATTACCTCAGTGAATTGCAATTCGCGTTATTATTAATTGATGAACTTACAAACACTTCGGTGAATTTTAAACGTGACCAGCATGTGCAGGGGATTCTTCCCAGAAGAATGAGTGGTCATATTAGCTTGTACGACCGAAAATGAGCGTGCTAGATAGTGCAATGCTGGGATATTTAGACCACTTTTGCATGCTGTACACCTATTAGGAAAAAACAAATGTTTTTTGTGTCTCAAAATTTTATTTCAAGTCCCACATACTTAAAAATACACTCACTTGAAATATCATATACACTTACCTCAATTTTGACGTCATAATATGACAAGTATGTTTATGTGGGGATGTGTGTGTGTGTGTGTGTGGGGGGGGGGGGGGGATGTGTGTGTGTGGGGGTGGGGGGATGTGTGTATGTGTGTGTGTGTGTGGGAGGGGGGGATGTGTGTGTGTGTGTGTGGGGGGGGTGTGTTTGGGGGGGGAGTGTGTGTGTGTGGGGGTGGGGGAGGTGTATGTGTGTGTGTGGGGGGGCGGGGGGGGGATGTGCGTGTGTGTGGATATGTGTGTTGGGGGGGGGGGGTGTGTGTATGTATGTGTGTGTGTGGAGCGGGGATGTGGATGTGTGTGTGTGTGTATGTATGTGTGTGTGTGGAGCGGGGATGTGTGTGTGTGTGGGGGGGGGGGGGGGGGAGGGAGGGTTGGGGATGTGTGTGTGTGTATGTGTGTGTGTGTTGGGTGGATGCGTGTGTGTGTGTGTGTGTGTGTGTGTGTGTGTGTGTTGGGGGGATGTGTGTGTGTGTGTGTGTGTGTGTGTGTGTGTGTGTGTGTGTGTCGGGGTTGTATCCAAGCGGGGTTGTATCCAAGCGGGGTTGTATCCAAGCGGGGTTGTATCCAAGCGGGGTTCTATCCAGGCGGGGTTCTATCCAGGCGGGGTTGTATCAAAGGCGGTGTTGTATCAAAAGCGGGAAGGCGGAGTAACCCGGTCATCACTGCCAGCAGTTGTAAAGTGGCAGTTCTAGTTATTATTGTAAATGCTAGTCAAACTGGTGATGATGTAGGCTGAAATGGTATAGTCATAGCTTTTTGAAAGATCTAAGAGAAGATGCAAGGATAAGAAGAAGAAGAAGAAGAAGAGCTAGAAGAAGAAGAACAACAACAGGCATTTTAAGGCCATTTTCCCTGCTAGAGCGGGGGTTAGCCATTTAAGAAGAAGAAGATAGACAAGAAAGAAAGATAAAGAAAAAAAAGATAAAGATGAGAAAGATAAAGATGAGAAAGATAAGAATGATGAGAAGTAGAAGAGGGAACTACTTATTTTCTTATTTTATGTCTTCAGATACATCGGCCTGCTGAAGCAGTTTCTTGGCTATTGGGCACAATCATGGACGTGTCACCACTCTGACACATGCTCATTCATCCCAGTAAGCTGGTACTCATTTTGCCAACCTCGTAAGGATTGCAGGCTGAGTCAACGAGCTGGTGTTAATTCAATGGCTCAATACATGGGTTCAACATCGGATTATAACTCAAGGCAGCCACCTTAACTGTTAAGCCAACACCACAGGCTTTGATATAATTAACTTAACTGCAGAACAAATGACTTGTCAAATTAACTGGTTAAAAAGACACTTGTCAAATGAACACATAATGTATGGTCTATTTGTCAAAGGTCAGTGCACAGGCGGTTTTGGGAAATATTTTTTTTACGCGTAAAATGGACACTGATGAAGCAAGATGACATGGAGCAGGATCAGGAAATTTTTTATTGAAGATAAGAAGAAACAAGTTAGAAAGCAAGTCGGCACCCAATCATAATTAAGCGAAGTCACAAATGTATGTACATGTGTGAAACATAGTTCTGCAGCATTTACTTGATGGATTTATATCAATGATTTATTTGCATGAATGTCTCAAACCCTGGTGTTGGCTTAGCGGTTAGGGTGCCGGCTTGGGATCCTAGGGTCCTGGGTTTGAATCCCGGTCGATCGCTGAATTAACGCCAGGGGGGTTGACTCAGCCTGTCATCCTTCCGAGGTCGGCAAATTGAGTACCAGCTTGCTGGGATGAATGATCACGGTGTGTACCCCGGTATAGAATAGGTACACCGTATCCCTGCACATCATAAGAGGCGACTAAGGGTTGGCGTCAGGAAGGGCATCCGGCCATAAAAACATCGCCTCAAACAGGGAACCATGATTGTCATTGGGCCCGCAAGGCTAACCCCTGCTCGAGTGGGGAAAATGGCCTTAAAACGATCATTCATTCATTCATTCAATGTCTCACCTGAAATGAACCATTTCCTTTGGAGTGTGTATTGATAGAAATGGGAATTCAGTGATAATATTCAGTGAGCAAATGTCACAATGGGTGCAGCTGGTAACCTTGACAACCTCGTTCCATTCTATCAGCTAAGATTTCCAATCCATACTTGTTGTACCTCTAAAGTACTGCTTGGGGGTGAAGGTGATATTATAAAAGCTCAGCTGGGAAACGGGTTTAGGCATGTTTTGTGCCTACCGCCTGATGGAAGATCACCAAAGTTCTTTCCATACCAACCGACCACCTTCACATCGTTTCTTCAGCTCCGACCTCCCCTCTCTCTATATTCACCATAGCTTTGCTTTCAGAAATTTCCCACAGCATTTCATTCTGGTTTCCCATTCGATGATCCAGAGATCAGTAGTTTCAGTTTCACGTTTCAACATCAGTTTCACTTTGAGATATCTGTTTACATTCATCATCGCAACTTGTGATGCGATGTCAATAGTGTCGTCAAAAGTTGTCAAAGGTCGTCAAAAACAATTTTGGGAGAATTATTTTCCAACTATCTAAGGGGTCGAAAGTTTTTTTTTTGGGGTCATAAAGGGGTCTAAAGTGTTTAAAGAATCAATAATCTTAAAAGGGCCAAATGGGGTCTGAAGGTGTCCAAGGACGAGAGAGCAAAAGGGGTCAAAAGTGTCCAAATGGTCTTAAATTGGCCAAAAGTGTCTTAAAAAGTCAATAGGTCTGAAAAGTGTCAAAAGGTGTATATGTCTCAAAAGGGTCGATATGGGTATGAAAGGGTCTAAAGGGTGTAAAGGTCTAAGGGGTGTAAACGGTCTAAGGTGTTTAAAGGGGTGTAAAGGGTCGAAAGGTGTGTAAATTGTCAAAGGTGACTAAGGGGTGTAAAGGGTCTAAAGGGATCTAAGCAGTGTAAAGGGTCGGAGTGTTTGGGATCCAAATGGGTGTAAATGGTCGAAGGGGTGAGTCTAAGGGGTGTAAATTGTCAAAGGGGTCTAAAGGGTATAAAGGGGTCTGAGGGGTGTAAAGGGTCAAATGAGTGTTAGGGGTATAAAGGGGTGTGAATGTTCGAAGGGGTCTAAGGGGTGTAAATGGTCAAAGAGGTATAAGGGGGTGTAAAGGGTCTAAATGGGTCTTAGGGGTGTAACGGATCTAAGGAGTGTAAGGGGTTTAAAGGGGTGTAAATGGTCAAAGGGGTCCAAGCAGTGCACATGGTCAAAGGGGTCTAAGGGGTGTAAATAGTCTAAAGAGGTCTAAGGGGTGTAAAGGGTTTAAAAGGGTCTAAGGGGTGTAAAGGGTTAAAAGTGGTCTCAGGGATCTAAAGATGTTCTAAGGGGTGTAAAGGGTCTAAGGAGTGTAAAGGGTCAATGGTTTCTATGGGAGTGTAAAGGGTCAATGGGGTATAAAGGAGTGTAAAGGGTCTAAGGGATGTAAAGGGTCAAAGTGGTGTAAAGGGTCTGGAGAGGTCTAAGGGGTGGAAAGGGTCTAAAAGGGTCTAAGGGGTGGAAAGGGTATAAAGTGTGTAAAGGCATGAAGGTGTAGTAAATAAAGTACCTCAGGTTCGTAAATAAATTAACTCGGGAGTGCAACAAGACAATAACGGGCCAAACAACCTCCTCATCACCGTCACGGTAGAAAACCCATTTTCAGGTATATTGTGGTTAAAAATCTGACGGTAGAAAGTTCCGTAGTGATTAACCTTGGGAGCTCAAACCATTATGATCCCAAACAAAGAGCAAAACAACAACTCACTTTGTTGTGAGGATGAGGTAATCATTGGAGGTTCACCCGTTGTCAAGTAGCGGTTTGTACAGACTTGGCATTTAATATGGAATTTTTTTTTTTCCTTGACTTGGGTTTACTTTCTTAACTCAGCATATCAATCTGGTGAGTTTCTTTTACACTTTGGTGATTTATTTGTTAAAAGAACCATGTCACTCATTGTCTGTCGCAGCAAGAAGTCAACAACAGGATTATATCACAGGTGGTGTGGCAAAATGTACGGACAGGTGCATTTGATGATTGGCTTCACAGTCGGGTATACAAGGGTTGTTGCGTTCTGTATTAGTGGAAAACAACTGCTGCACATCTCCAAAAGTTATTGCCGCTTCCTCTGGAGATGGTCCGTCAACTCGACAATGCTGTTTGTCATGGAGTGGTGGCTTTACGAAATTATGGCATGAAACAGCGTGCTATTGCCCGGCAGTATGGCATCACTCAAGGTCAGGTGTCAAAGATCCTGAAACGAAATGCTCAGAGGGGTGTCCCTACTCCAATACCGAGGCCAGGACGTCCCCGCAGAACCACAAGGAGGGATGATCGCCAGTTGCACCGGTTAGTCTGCAATGGCCGTACCAAGTCAGCTAATTGGCTTAGGGCTGAGTGGCAGGAACTGACAAATGTGCCTGTATCCAGAAGGCTAGTCAACCAACGACTGGTTCAAGCAGGCTATCGTGCCAGGTGTCCCCTGAGAAAGCTACGCCTGACCAGACAACACCGCCAGCGCCGATTGCAGTGGGCCAGAGAGCACCGTCAATGGCAGCCAGGACACTGGAATCACGTGATCTTCAGTGACGAGTCTAGATTTCTGGTCTATCGTCAAGATGGCCACGTCCGAGTGCACAGACAAGTGCATGAAGCCTACAACAAAGATTGTATAGTGCCAAGAGTCCAAGCTGGAGGTAGTGGGGTGACCATTTGGGCTGCTTTTCATGCAGGGGGCAAAACTGACCTGGTTGTTCTGAATGTAAACCTGAACCAGTTCAAGTACAGCGCCATTCTGGAAGAAACATTGCTTCCATTTGCTCGTGCAGCCTTTTGAGGAAACTTTGTCTTCCAAGATGTCAATGCACGGCCTCATCATGCTCGCATGATCCAACACTTTCTTGCCGACCATGGTGTAGTGCATATGGAGTGGCCTGCCATGTCCCCGGATATGAATCTGATAGAGAACTTGTGGGCAGAATTAACGCGTCAAATCGACCACTTGGACCAGCAGCCGACATCTGTGCGTGAATTGCAGCAGGCTATTGTCACTGCATGGCAAGCAATTCCTGTCCAAACCTTGGCAAATCTCGTGAACAGCATGCCTCAACGTGTACGTGCTCTCCTGAATGCTCGTGGGGGTTACACGAAGTACTGAACTGTAATTTTACTGTCCGTAATCCCAGTCGTAATTTAACTTTTGTTTTTGTTAAAAAAACAATTTGGCTAATGTGCAAAATAAAGAGATACTTCTGGAAAACGTACAGACGTTTAACACAGTACTGTCCATGAATTGAGTTCGATATCAGTTTACATCACTTTCAAGGATCAATTTATTTGTTTCGAAATGTCAAATGTGGTTTTTGTTTCTTTTTAAGGTCACATTAACAAAATCTAGAATAATTTCAACATAATTCCAATGAACTTTTGGTTCTAAGACATCTTGAAAAGTAAGTTCACCCCCACAAAAAAATATTCCATATTAAATGCCAAGTCTATAGTTGGCGTCACGTGGGTGCTTTTTTCTACAATCTATTTTTTCACACTTGAGAGTGATGTTGTTAGATGAGCAGTAAAATTACCTTTAAAACGATGTTTAGGTTTTGTTTGTACTATTTTCGGTTTTTGAATAATTAGCGCATTTGATCGGTCATGTGACTCCTTTACCGAACTTACCAATCATGGTAACATCTTAATTCAGAGGTGTTTCTCACATATGATAACATATTTGATGATCGGAGCTCACCATCAAACTAATTATATCGATATCCTTGTTTAAATCCGATAAATATTGGGCTTTTTATAAAGATTTGTATATGTGTCCTGTTGGAACGTAAATCTTTGCCGCAGTGTCAGGTCTTTTGCACTCTGAAGCAGGTTCTCCTCAAGGATTTGCCTTCATTTGGCTGCATTTATTTTTCCCTCTATCCTTAAAATTAAAGATGTCCCTGCCGCTGAAAATCATCCCCATAGCATAGTGCTGCCACCACCATGCTTCACCGTAGGGATGGTTTTCGGTGGGTGATGAGTTGTGCTCCGTTTCCGCCAGACATGACAGGGTTGTCACGCATCATCGCATGCTTTGCATTCAGGCCAAAGAGTTCAATTTTCGTCTCATCAGGCCACATAATGTTTTGCTTCATGCTTTGAGTCTTTCACATGCCTCTTTGCAAAATCCAAGTGCTGTCATGTGCCTTTTTCTCAGGAGTGATATACATCTGGCTACTCTCCCACAGGCCTAGATTTCTGAAGTGCTTCAGAGACAGTTGTCCTTCCAGCAGGTTTTCCCATCTCAGCCAAGAAAGTCTGTAATTCTGGCAGAGTGGACATTGGGTTCTTGGTCACCTTCCTGACCAAAGGTCCCTTTGCCTGGTTGCTCAGGTTTGGTTGGATGGCCAGCTCTAGGAAGAGTCTGGGTAGTCTGGGGAGTCTGTATAGTATAATTATTTCCATTTCCTAACGATGGAGCTCACTGTGCTCTTGGGAACCTTCAACACTCTCGAAATTGTTTTATACCCTTCCTAAGATATATGCCTCCTCACAATTCTATGTTTGAGTTCTACAGAGAGTTCCTTGGACTTCATGGTCGAATTTTTGCTCTTACATGCACTGACAACTGTGGGACCTTGTATAGAAAGGTGTGTTTCTTTCTTAATAATGTCCAATCAATTGAATTGGCCACAGGTGGACTCCCATCAAGTTGCAGATATCTCAAGGATGAGAAAAGGAAATTGGATGCACCTGAGCTCAATTTGGAGTGTCATAGCAAAGGGGTTCAATACTTATTGACTCGAGACATTTCAGCTTTTCATTTTTCCTTATTTTGTAAAAGATTTCAAAAAGAAAATTCCACTTTGACATCATTGGGTGTTATATGTAGATCAGTGAAAAATAGTCTCAATTTGATTCATTTTAAAATCAGGCTGGATTAGAAAATGTGAAAAAGTCAAGGGGTGTGAATACTTTCTGAAGGCATACCAAGTTTGATCAAAATCCCATCACCGGTTCACAAGTTAGAACCGTAACAGACTTTTTACTTAACATGACCTCTGACCTTTCACCTCTTGATCGCAAAATCTAATCAGTTCATCTTTTCATCATTATACATACTTCTACCAAGTTTGACTTTGATCCTTTCAGCCGTTCTTAAGTTATCGTGGTAACAAAAGAATTGTAACTGAATATGACCTTTGATCTTTGACCTATTGACCCCAAAATCAAATCCGTTTATCTTTGCATCATAATATATAATTCCACCAAGTTTGGTGAAAATCCCATGACTTTCACAAGTTAGCTCGGCAACAGAATTTTTCTTTACAGCACGTCTGACATTTGACCTTTGACCTTGTGACACCAAAATCTAATCTAATCTTTACCTTTTGTAAAGGTAAAGTTGTACTTTGTACTTTACTTAATACATATATATATACAAAGTAAAGTTGTACTTTACAAAGTACCTTTGTAAAGGTACTTTTCAAAAAAACCTAATTTTGTAAATCTTTACCAAAATCTAATCTTTACCTCATTGTACATACCTGCACCAAGTTTGACTAAGATCCCTTCACCCGTTATCATGGCAATGACAGACCTTCCTGTCTGTCTCTCTGTCTCTCTGTCTGTCTGTCTCTTTGACAGAGACAGACAGACATATACATACACACGTAATAAAAAAAACTTTTAAAAATCTTTCTTTGAATAATGATCGTTCCCTGTCCATCAATTTGCGATGATACTGTTTATTGATTGTTTTCATGTAGTAATTTAGCCAGTGCAATATTAAACAACACACACACACACACACACACACACACACACACACACACACACACACACACACACACACACACACACACACACACACACACACACACACACACAGAATTGATCTAAACAAATCGAGAAAGATGTATAAAGTCATATTGGTTTTTGAAAACTTTTGTGAAAACACATTTCATTGTCTGCATACCACGTAGGAGCGGAAGATCCGAGAAAGTGGATTATCGACGTTGGGAGATTCAACGACTGTCTCCGCAGGGGATCAAAAGGCTCTGAAGACATTAAGCCTCATCATGGGCGTCTTTACTGTCTCCTGGCTCCCGTTTTTTGTCACTTACGGTATCCAGGTAATCTGTCGATCATGTGTCTCCAGTCAGCTGTATGTAATTTCCATTTGGTGTGGATACAGTAACTCAGCCTTCAACCCAGTGCTGTATACACGGAGTCCTGACTTTCGTGCCGCGTACTGGCGATTCCTTCGATGCCAAGACGGTTCTCGATCTCATTCAAACCATAGGAGCACAAGAGAGTAAGGGAAAACATTATTACCCTCGCCAGTGGAGAGGGTATTGCATTTAAGTCCATTTGTTTGTCTGTCTCTGTCTGTCTGTCTGTTTGTCCGCACATAATAAGTATGCTTTTCTCTGCAACTGTTGGTCCGATTGACGGGAAATTTTCACCATAGGTGCACGTCCTCCTGTATAATGTTTTAATGAGAATTATGACGTCAGAGATCACTTGGCACGGGCGCCATCTTGGAAAAACCGAAAAACTTTGCACCTCTCTATCTCCAAAAGTGCTGAATAGAAAAAATTGAGACATGGCTCATTGTAAAGAACTCTCCATGGGGAATAAAATATATTAATGATGATGTCATAGGTGCCTCCATTATGACATAATTCGACAAGTACAAAACTTCATCCGATCAGGATGACATTTCTTGAGTATCATCTATGGATAAATTGGTGGAGAGAAAAAAAAATGCCGTCATCGGTTATCTGCTTCTGCCGCCATATATATATATTTTTTTAACACAAAAGCCTTAAAAACAACTAAAAATCCTTTTTCTCCGAAACGGCTGAGCAGACTGAGGCAAAACATTACATGCATGACCGCATACCCATGATGAACAAAAAGTTCCACGACCATGATGTCATAGGTCACATGGTTTGGTGGCTATGATTTTTAGAAGAATAAACCTTTAAAAAGCCACTCCTCCAGAACGGCTGAACAGATCGAATGGAAACCACACATATATTCCCCCATGACTTGGGGATAACCATGGTGTCCTTGAATCATTCATACGTCACATGGTTTGATGGTGATATTGGATTGAAGAAAATCTTTTTAAAATCCTATCTCTTGAAGCGCTTCAATGATCGATGTGAAACTTCAAGGTAATGTAGTAATTTGTAAAGCGGAACACATGTTTGAAATTTCAACATGAATGGTCTTACGGTCTGGCAGCCAGAAGTTGTTATTGTTTGAAGAAGAAGAAACTCTACCTTATTATCTTCTCCAGCCATGTGAGTTTTCAATATATCTATTAATTATGTACTGTTTGAAGTCAGTGGCACCCTGTCTATTAATTACCTATGTCTATTAATTATGTACTATCGGAATGTACCTTTCGACACTTTGTACTGCTGAGACCCATTGGACCTTTAAAGAACCCTTAAGACCCCTCCATACCCTGAAGACCACCAACAAGACCCCAAAATACCCCAAAGACCCTTAAATATAATGAAGAACCAGAGGACCCCGAGTACCCAAAATACTCCGAGGAGGCAATATATATATAAATGCAAGTTGCCTGATGGTGTCTAATCGGGGTAAACGTCGCAACCACAGCACAAGTCTGATCGTGTCTGATCATAACCCCGCACAATTCCGATCACGTGAACCCGTCTGATCGTGTAAAAGACTTTAGACTGCAGCGAAGTTTTATGTTCCAACATGACAATGACCAAGCATACATTCAAAACAACACTGGAAATGCTTCAGAACAAGAATGTGAAAGTCTTTGAGTGGCCCAGCCAAATGCTGAATGATACCTCATTTAAGAGCTCTTGGGTCCAGTGCATGTGCAGACAGTGCATGAGGAGGTTTAAAGTTATTGTTATTCATGCAATCTAGTTTCATCATTTTTGTTGCGCACGTATGGTGTTATTTGTTTGCAATATACAGGAAGTAAAAAAACAAAACTATTTAGTCAATCTGTCTATAACTATCTGTATATTGAAATATATAAAATAAAAAAAGCACGGTTGGTGAAGCCATCCGTCTGTTTAGCCGTTTTACGATATGTTTATTATTAGTCCCCTACCAGTGTACACCGGAGGGGACTATAGGTTTACACTCCGTCCCTCTGTCTGTCAGTCTGTCCGTCTGTCAGTCCGTCACGCAAAGAACCGTTTTCCGGACTTGTTTTCTAAACTCTTAATGATAATGATTTCAAACTTGGCACATCGTTTCCTCATGATAAGTTACAGATCAAGTTCGAACATCACGACGTTTCGATCATTTTTGACAAAGTTATGGCACTTTGAACTTTGGTAATTTCCCCAACAGATTTCCGGACGACAGACTGCCGGTAGGGGACATGTATTGCAGCGCAATACTCAGAATGCTTGTTGTACAACGCTCCTTTCCTATTCCATCTCTAGGCGCTGCATGACGTCATTGTCGGGCACGAAAGGGGCCCGCAAATGACGCACGCTGAAAGGGAGTACTCAGTTTTCATTCCGGTTTCTTGTTTGTTTTCTTGTTTGTTTCTTTGTCTCGGTGATATCTCAGCCATCCTTTGAGATAGGAAGCTGAAATTTCGGCACAATAGTGAACAAGTGCTTCGGCAAAAATGGTACTTTTTTTTCATTGATCAATTACTTGATTAGTTACTTAATTATTATC
This sequence comes from Myxine glutinosa, assembly GCF_964187855.1. Lineage (NCBI taxonomy): Eukaryota > Metazoa > Chordata > Myxini > Myxiniformes > Myxinidae > Myxine > Myxine glutinosa. The sequence continues at coordinate 343,599,802 of NC_136261.1, forward strand.
GATTAATTAAGTACTTATTTCTTTCCTTTCTCATCTGGGCAATATCTCAAGCTCCTTTTGAGCTAGAAAGCTGATATTTGACGTCTTTGGGCTTCCTGAAAAGCGCTATATAAAATAAATGCATTATTATTATTATTATTATAACAGTTTGACCAAGCTCAGTTTGACCAAGCGATGTGGCTATAAAGGATATTTTAAAGATATTGATTAATGAATGAATCGATTAATTATTTATTGATCAAGCAATAAAAACTTTTTTCCCGATTAATGACTTATTTAATTAATTTTCAAAAAGTTACAGCTTTGGATGAAGTACTGGTAGTTTAGGCATGCTATTTTCCAATTGATTCAGAAATTATTTTACGATTATTATTCATTGATTTGAATTATGCAATTAATCAATCAATTATTGTCCACCTCTCCCTCCCAATACAGTCTATGACCTGCACGGCGGTACCACCGGCGCCTGAGGCGCCCCGGCGATGCCGCGCTGGAGGATATTTATTTATTGGCATGGGGGCAGTGTACTTTGAATGTATCTGTACTTGTTTATGTACTGCTTGAACGTCAGTTGCATTCTGTCTATTAATTACGAAAGTCTATTAATTATGTACGAATGGAATGTACCTTTCGACCCTTTAGACTGCAGAGGCCACTTAGACCTTTGAAGACTCTTTAACACCACCAAGACCACTAAGGACCTATAAGACCCCAAAGACTAATACATATATATATATATATATATATATATATATATATATATATATATACATACATATATATATATATATATATATATATATATACATACATACATTTATACATATATATACACACACAATTTTAAAACACACCTGGTCACAGGTGTGCTTCACTGACCAGGTCCTCAGCATCATCCTGTTTTGGCCCTTCAACCTCGATACGGTCAGGTAATGTGGACCAGTAGGGGCACATACGCCTCCGCATGCAGCAACCACACTTGCATGCGTACATACCCACACCCCCAGTCAGTGAGAACACAAACTACAACAACAAAACAGCTTCCAGATTAATATATTGAAATTCGATAAAACGAGAAAAAAACTTGTATCAATCATATAACAATATATCCCAGAAAAGGAAACAAATGACAAGAAAATTACACTGGAAAAACTCCCGCAATCAACATTAGCAAGAAAAAAACAACAAAAGGGAATTGGCCAATAAAAGGAAAGGACAAATTAAACCATCATTTACATCAAGTAAAGCACAACAATGAGTATTCGCTGGTCTCCTCAACTCGAATTTATACTGGCACTCAGTTCAGAAACAATGCCCTCCACAAGGCCTTCTCCTTGGATGAAGTTCTTGCCAGAAGTCTGAAGTACATGGAAATTTCACTCCGGAAAATAGCAATGAAGAGAGTGGGTTCCCACTTGTGAATGGGGATTATTTTGGGAAAGCTTCCACAATCAACATTGGCAAAAATAGGACAACCTCTCCATCACCTTCAATCAAAACACCGAAGCCCACAGGTTACGGACGTTACAGACTAGATTGTTACGGACGCGGTTAGGATGTTATTTACCGAGCGGTGGTATTGCCGCGACCTAACAGTTCCCCCGATTCTTCCCCAACTCACCCGATTCCACCCAAACGTTGACCAAATCGCGCTATGCTAAATCAATGATGGAAAGGACACAACGACTGGGATAGATGAAACGACGCAAGGGGTACAGTTCTCAAGACCTCCGGAGGAGGATATAATTACAGTGGTGGAGAAAAGGGGTAGATTACAAGGTAGTGAGGTAAAGACACAGAAGAGATAGGCACTTAATTACAGTCTTATCTTATCCCAGACAGACCACAGACAAACGGAACAAGGCTGACTTACACAGGGATTGATGGCAGGAAGGGACAGGTAGTCGATAGCACAAGGTGCACCTTGGCTCGGGGACAGGATAAAGCACGGTCCAGTCCAGAGATGTGGGGAGGCCTCACAGCGCTCGGAGGGTACGTCTTGCTTGCTCCAAGCATCTTGCTTGCATCCCTTAAGGGCACCCTGGACACTGCTTGTGGTCCAGCCATGGCTGAAGTAGCATTCAAGACCTTCAGTAAAACAGGTAAGGCAGCACCTGAAGTTGTAGCTTCACCAGTGCTAAATGACCCCAAACCCCCCTCTGGCGGGCCCTTGGTGGTAGGGGAGTCTCATCCACTTTCATTACTCCGAAGAAATTCACATGTTTTCTTAATTCTATTAGCAGAGGACACTGAAAAAAACGGTAAAGGTGCTCGAAGCTGCCACAAAGATTACATTTCAGACTTTGTGCACACATGTTCCCCAGATATTCAGAGGAGCCACATCGATGACACTTTAGGGTTCTGCAAGCGCATGCCACATGGTCTGTGTTTCCACAGAGGTTGCACGATTTCACCTGTCCTGGATAATACAGACTTGGCATTTAATATGGATTTTTTTTTTTCTTGACTTGGGTTTACTTTCTGAACTCAGAATATCAATCTGGTGAGTTTCTTTTACCCTTCGGTGATGTATTTGTTGAAAGAACCATGTCACTGATTGTCTTTCGCAGCAAGAAGTCAATAACAGGATTATATCACAGGTGGCGTGACAAAATGTAAGGACAGGTACATTTGACGATTGGCTTCACAATCGGGTATATAAGGGTTGTTGCATTCTGTATTAGTGGAAAACAACTGCTGCATGTCTACAAAAGTTATTGCCACTTCCTCTGGAGATGGTCCATCAACTTGACAATGCTGTTTGTCATGGAGTGGTGGCTTTTCGAAATTCTGGCATGAAACAGCGTGCTATTGCTCGGCAGTATGGCATCACTCAAGGTCAGGTGTCAAAGATCCTGAAACAAAATGCTCAGAGGGGTGTCCCTACTCCAATACCGAGGCCAGGACGTCCACGTAGAACCACAAGGAGAGATGATCGCCAGCTGCACCGGTTAGTCTGCAATGGCCGTACCAAGTCAGCTAATCGGCTTTGGGCTGAGTGGCAGCAACTGACAAATGTGCCTGTATCCAGAAGGCTGGTCAACCAACGACTCAAGAGGTCAACCAATCACTCAAGGTCAGGTGTCAAAGATCCTGAAACAAAATGCTCAGAGGGGTGTCCCTACTCCAATACCGAGGCCAGGACGTCCACGCAGAACCACAAGGAGAGATGATCGCCAGCTGCACCGGTTAGTCTGCAATGGCCGTACCAAGTCAGCTAATCGGCTTTGGGCTGAGTGGCAGCAACTGACAAATGTGCCTCTATCCAGAAGGCTGGTCAACCAACGACTGGTTCAAGCAGGCTATTGTGCCAGGCGTCCCCTGAGAAAGCCACGCCTGACCAGACAACACCGCCAGCGCCGATTGCAGTGGGCCAGAGAGCACCGTCAATGGCAGCCAGGACACTGGAATCACGTGACCTTCAGTGACGAGTCTAGATTTCTGGTCTATCTTCAAGATGGCCACGTCCCAGTGCACAGACAAGTGCATTAAGCCCACAACGAAGATTGTATAGTGCCAAGAGTCCAAGCTGGAGGTGGTGGGGTGACCGTTTGGGCTGCTTTTCATGCAGGGGGCAAAACTGACCTGGTTGTTCTGAATGGAAACCTGAACCAGTTCAAGTACAGGGTCATTCTGGAAGAAACATTCCTTCCATTTGATCGTGCAGCCTTTCGAGGAAACTTTGTCTTCCAAGATGACAATGCATGGCCTCATCGTGCTCGCATGATCCAACACTTTCTTGCTGACCGTGGTGTAGAGCATATGGAGTGGCCTGCCTTGTCCCCGGATATGAATCCGATAGAGAACTTGTGGGCAGAATTAACGCGTCAAATCGACAACTTGGACCAGCAGCCTACCTCTGTGCGTGAATTGCAGCAGACTATTGTCACTGCATGGCAAGCGATTCCTGTCCAAACCTTGGCAAATCTCGTGAACAGCATGCCTCAACGTGTACGTGCTCTCCTGAATGCTCGTGGGGGGGGGGGGGGGGGGGTACACGAAGTACTGAACTGTAATTTTACTGTCCGTAATCCCAGTCATAATTTAACTTTTGTTTTTGTTAAAAAAATTTTTTGGCTAATGTGCAAAATAAAGAGATACTTCTGGAAAACGCACATAAGTTTAACACAGTACTGTCCGTGAATTGAGTTCGATATCCGTTTGCATCACTTTCAAGGATCAATTTATTTGCTTCGAAATGTCAAATGTGGTTTTTGTTTCTTTTAAAGGTCACATTAACAAAATCTAGAATAATTTCAACATAATTCCTCTGAACTTTTGGTTCTAAGTCATCTTGAAAAGTAAGTTCACCCCCACAAAAAAAATATTCCATATTAAATGCCAAGTCTGTATATAAATCCACGAAACGGGACGATGTTGATTCTCCCTGGGAGGTGCTTCAAACCAACAGGTGACGAATGATCAGCTTGGGCCAAATCACCCCCCAACGGAGGTGCAGATGCTGATGAAACACCAGCATCAGCTATCAAAGGAACAGTGCGACGCACAGACCCACCGACAGGAGATGACGATGGTCCCTCTACCGAATCCAAGAACGGCCCTAAAAGGTCCATAACAGGTGTGGCTTGCTACTCCAACATCCTCATCTTCTGAGTCTTCCGAAAGCAGAGAATCACGTTCCAACAAGTGAGCACCAGCAGTACCCACAGCAGTCAAACAGCACTGCCAGACTTCCCAGCACCAGCAACAGTAGTCATAACAGCATGCTCAGTGGTAATAGTTGTACTAGCAGCATGAACTACTGAAGTAACACCCAAAACAACATCATCATTCTTCTCAAAATATTCTGAAGAATTTGTCAAAGGTAATTCGTCAAAGGTAATTCATGTATGCTACATGTGTGAGAAGTGTTATGATTTATGGGAGCGAGACATGGGTAATGAACGTAGAGCAGCAACGAAGGCTGGAAAGGGTGGAAATGCGAATGGTTCGGTGGATGTGTGGAGTATTGTTGAGAGAGAGGAAGACAAATGATGAATTGCGAAAGATGATGGGAATAGAGCCTGTGATGGATGCTGTGAAGAGGAACAGGTTGAGATGGTTTGGTCATGTGTTGAGGAAGGATGAAAGTGACTGGTTGAGAAGAGTGATGGAAATGAATGTAGAAGGAAGTAGCGGACGGGGAAGACCGAGAAAGACTTGGCTAAAGATGGTGGAAGAAGAAATGCGGGCAAGGGGGTTAACAAGGGGAGATGCAGAAAATAGGGCCAAATGGAGAAGATTGTCATGGGGACCGCAAGGCGAACCCCCGCTCTTGCAGGGAAAAATGGCCTTAAAATGCATGATGTTGTGTTGTTGTATTCGTCAAAGGTAAAGGCACGGAAGCACCCACCATGGGAACTCTGGCTACGTGTGGAAAATGGTGCCTTGACCCAGAACCACGCCCAGAATCCACAGTACCAAACAAGCAAACGTGGTGGAGCATGCAACCACCCACCTTTATAACCTTCACCACTCAACAACAAAACACACACACTCCCACAAAAACAAACACACAAAACCAACGAACCACACACACTCATGCAAAAATTCTTTCATGCAAAAACACACCCACTCATGCAAAAACACGAACCCTCACTCACCCATTCACTCGCAAGAAAAACAAACACAACCAACCACCTACCCTAACAACATGTATACTGTAATCAATATATATATATATATATATATATATATATATATATATATATATATATATATATATATATATATATATATATATATATATATATATATATATATATATATATATATATATATATATATATATATATATATATATATATATATATATATATATATATATATATATATATATATATATATACATACACACACACATACAGTCACGTGAAAAAGTAAGTACACCCCATGTAAAGTTTTGACTTTTTCAACATATTTCAACATACAGCTATTTGATCTTCATTTCAACAATATTGATAGATAAAGGTGATATAATATAACAAATATCATGAAACATTTACATTTTGTAGTCCATTGTATAATTTAAATAAACATAAATGCAAATTTAGCATGTGGAAAAAGTAAGTACACCCCTACATTTAGCACGACTTTAAATACCTAAAATTAGAATCAGGTGCACCAGCTCAGGTGCAAATGATTAGAACATTGTTAGAGAGGATCTTGGAGGAACCTGTCTTACTTTAACCTCAGACATTTAGTTTGGTTTGCTCTTTGTTGTTGAAGTGTGCTGCATCACCATGCCTAGATCAAAAGAGCTCTCTGAGGCCTTCAGAAAGAAGGTTATAGATGCCTACGGGTCTGGGAAGGGATTTTAAAAGATCTCCAAATAATTTGAAATCAATCATTCGACTGTGCGGAAGATCATCTACATGTGGAGAAGATTCCAAACAACTGCCAACTTGCTCAGGCCAGGCCGCCCCAGCAAGTGCAGCCCGAGAGCAGACCGCAAGATGCTGAAAGAAGTCTCTAAGAACCCCAGAATGTCATCACGGGACCTACAGGTAGCTCTTGCCACTGTTGATGTCAAAGTGCACGAGTCTACCATTAGAAAGCGGCTGCACAAATTTGATCAACATGGGAGGTGTGCCAGGAGGAAACCTTTGCTGTCCAGAAAGAACATCAGGGCAAGACTAAAGTTTGCCAATGAACACCGAGGCAAAGACCAGCACTTCTGGAACAATGTGCTCTGGACAGATGAGTCAAAGGTAGAGCTATTTGGCCACAGTACCAGAAGACATGTTTGGCGAAAACCAAAGACAGCATTTGACCACAAGAACCTGATACCAACTGTAAAGCATGGTGGTGGAAATATTATGGTTTGGGGCAGCTTTGCTGCATCAGGGCCTGGGCAGCTCACCATCATAGAATCCACTATGAATTCTTCATTGTAGTAGAGGGTGCTTGAGGATAATGTGAGGCCATCTGTCGGAGTGTTGAAGCTCAACCAAAGATGGACCATGCAACATGACAATAACCCTAAACATACAAGTAAATCCACCAAGGAATGGCTGAAACGAAAGAAATGGAAGGTTCTGGAATGGCCAAGTCAAAGCCCGGATCTAAATCCCATCGAGATGTTGTGGGGGGATTTGAAACTAGCTGTGCATGCAAGAAACCCCTCAAACATCGCACAGCTGAAAGAATTCTGCATGGAAGAGTGGGCAAAAATTTCTCACAGTCGATGTCAGAGACTGGTAGACAGTTATAAGAAACGCCTACTTGAGGTTGTTTCTGCCAAAGAGGGCAATACCACCTATTAGAGCCAAGGGTGTACTTACTTTTTCCACATGCGAAATTTGCATTGATGTTTATTTAAATTATACAATGGACTACAAAATTTTAATGTTTCATGATATTTGTTATCTTATATCACCTTTGTCTATCAATATTGATGAAATGAAGATCAAATAGCTGTATGTTGAAATATGTTGAAAAAGTCAAAACTTTGCATGGGGTGTACTTACTTTTTCACGTGACTGCATATACAGTGCATTCAGAAAGTATTCAGACCCCTTCACTTTTTTCACATTTTGTTATGTTGAAGCCTTATGCTTAAATCGTTTAAATTCATTTTTTCCCTCATAAATCGACACTCAATACCCCATAATGACAAAGAGAAAACAGGATTTTAGAAAGTTTTGCAAATTTATTAAAAAGAAAAAACTGAAATATCACATTGACATAAGTATTCAGACCCTTGGCTATGACACGTGAAATTTAGCTCAGGTGCCTCCCATTTCTCTTGATCATCTTTGAGATGTTTCTACACCTTGATTGGAGTCCACCTGTGGTAAATTCAATTGATTGGACATGATTTGGAAAGGCACACACCTGTCTATATAAGGTCTCACAGCTGACAATGAATATCAGAGCAAATACCAAGCCATGAGGTCGAAGGAAATGCCTGTAGAGCTCAGAGACAGGATTGTGTCGAGGCACAGATCTGGCGAAGCCTACAAAAAAATTTCTGCTGCATTGAAGGTCCCCAAGAGCACAGTGGCCTCCATAATTCTTAAATGGAAGAAGTTTGGAACAACCAGGACTCTTCCTAGAGCTGGCCGCCCGGCCAAACTGAGCAATTGGGGGAGAAGGGCCTTGGTAAGAGAGGTGACCAATAACCCGTTGGTCACTCTGGCTGAGCTCAAGAGATCCTGTGTGGAGATGGGAGAAACTTCCAGAAGGACAACAATCACTGCAACACTCCACCGATCTGGGCTTTATGGCAGAGTGGCCAGACGGAAGCCAAACAGTTCAATCTTGGTTTCATCAGACCACAGAATCTTGTATTTCACAGTCTGAGAGTCCTTTCGGTGCATTTTTGCAAACTCCAAGTGGGCTTTGATGTGTCTTTCACTGAGGAGAGGCTTCCGTCTGGCCACTCTGCCATAAAGCCCAGATCGGTGGAGTGTTGCAGTGATGGTTGTCCTTCTGGAAGTTTCTCCCATCTCCACACAGGATCTCTGGAGCTCAGCCAGAGTGACCATCGGGTTCTTGGTCACCTCTCTTACCAAGGCCCTTCTCCCCCGATTGCTCAGTTCGGCTGGGCGGCCAGCTCTAGGAAGAGTCCTGGTTGTTCCTAACCTCTTCCATTTATGAACTAGAACACCACTCAGTAGAGCGCATACTCCCGCAGTGGGTCAAGTTGAATAGTACGATTTCACAAAAGTTTGAGGGAGTAGTTCAGTAACAACACAAGACAAGACAACACAAGACAGACACTCCTCAGATATATATAGAATATATAGAAGATTAAAAACACCTCACAGCCACGAAACACGAAATTAAAAACACCTCACAGCCACGAAACACGAAATTAAAAACACCTCACAACCACGAAACACGAAATTAAAAACACCTCACAGCCACGAAACACGAAATTAAAAACACTTCACAGCCACGAAACACGAAATTAAAAACACCTCACAACCACGAAACACGAAATTAAAAACACTTCACAGCCACAAAACACGAAATTAAAAACACTTCACAGCCACGAAACACATAATTAAAAACACCTCACAGCAACGAAACACGAAATAAAAAACACCTCACAGCCACGAAACACGAAATTAAAAACACTTCACAGCCACAAAATTAAAAACACCTCACAGCCACGAAACAAGAAATTAAAAACACTTCACAGCCACAAAATTAAAAACACCTCACAGCCACGAAACATGAAATTAAAAACACCTCACAGCCACAAAACACGAAATTAAAAACACTTCAAATCCACGAAATTAAAAACACCTCACAGCCACGAAACACGAAATTAAAAACACCTCACAGCCACGAAACACGAAATGAAAAACACTTCACAGCCACGAAATTAAAAACACCTCACAGCCACGAAACACGAAATTATAAACACTTCACAGCCATGAAACACGAAATTAAAAACACTTCACAGCCACGAAATTAAAAACACCTCAGCCACCAAACATGAAATTAAAAACACCTCACAGCCACGTAATTAAAAACACCTCACATTCATGAAACACGAAATTAAAAACACCTCACAGCCACGAAATTAAAAACACCTCACATCCACGAAACACGAAGTTAAAAACACTTCACAGCCATGAAACATGAAATTAAAAACACCTCACACCCACGAACCACGAAATTAAAAACACTTCACAGCCACGAAATTAAAAACACTTCACAGCCACGAAACACGAAATTAAAAACACTTCACAGCCACGAAACACGAAATTAAAAACACCTCACAGCCACGAAACATGAAATTATAAACACTTCACAGCCACAAAATTAAAAACACCTCACATCCATGAAACACGAAATTAAAAACACTTCACAGCCACAAAATTAAAAACACCTCACAGCCACGAAACATGAAATTAAAAACACCTCACAGCCACGAAATTAAAAACACCTCACATCCCCGAAACACGAAATTAAAAACACCTCACAGCCAGGAAACATGAAATTAAAAACACCTCACAGCCACGAAATTAAAAACACCTCACAGCCACGAAACACGAAATTAAAAACACCACACACCCACAAAACACAAAATTAAAAACACTTCACAGCCCCGAAACACGAAATTAAAAACACCTCACAGCCACGAAACACAAAATTAAAAACACCTCACAGCCACGAAACATGAAATTAAAAACACCACACAGCCACGAAATAAAAAACACCTCACAGCCACGAAACACGAAATTAAAAACACCTCACACCCACAAAACACGAAATTAAAAACACTTCACAGCCACGAAACACGAAATTAAAAACACCTCACACCCATAAAACACAGAATTAAAAACACTTCACAGCCACGAAACACGAAATTAAAAACACCTCACAGCCATGAAATTAAAAACACCTCACAGCCACAAAACACAGAATTAAAAACACTTCACAGCCACGAAACACGAAATTAAAAACACCTCACAGCCATGAAATTAAAAACACCTCACAGCCACGAAACACGAAATTAAAAACACCTCACAGCCACGAAACACGAAATTAAAAACACCTCACAGCCACGAAATTAAAAACACCTCACAGCCACGAAACACGAAATTAAAAACACTTCACAGCCACGAAATTAAAAACACCCCACAGCCACCAAACACGAAATTAAAAACACTTCACTGCCACGAAATTAATAACACCACACAGCCGCAAACACGAAATTAAAAACACCTCACACCCACAAAACACAAAATTAAAAACACCTCACAGCCACGAAACACGAAATTAAAAACACCTCACAGCCACGAAATTAAAACACCTCACAGCCACGAAATTAAAAACACATCACATCCACGAAACACGAAATTAAAAACACCTCACAGCCACGAAATTAAAAACACCTCACAGCCATGAAATTAAAAATACCTCACAGCCACGAAACACGAAATTAAAAACACCTCACAGCCACGAAACACGAAATTAAAAACACCTCACAGCCACGAAATTAAAAACAGTTCACTGCCACGAAATTAATAACAGCACACATCCACAAACACGAAATTAAAAACACCTCACAGCCACGAAATTAAAAACACCTCACAGCCAGGAAACACGAAATTAAAAACACTTCACTGCCACAAAATTAATAACACCACACAGCCACAAACACGAAATTAAAAACATCTCACACCCACAAAACACAAAATTAAAAACACCTCACAGCCACGAAACACGAAATTAAAAACACCTCACAGCCACGAAATTAAAAACATCTCACATCCATGAAACACGAAATTAAAAACTCCTCACAGCCACGAAATTATAAACACCTCACAGCCACGGAACAAGAAATTAAAAACACTTCACTGCCACGAAATTAATAACACCACACAGCCACAAACACGAAATTAAAAACATCTCACACCCACAAAACACAAAATTAAAAACACCTCACATCCATGAAACATGAAATTAAAAACACCACACAGCCACGAAATAAAAAACACCTCACAGCCACGAAACACGAAATTAAAAACATCTCACACCCACAAAACACGAAATTAAAAACACTTCACAGCCACGAAACACGAAATTAAAAACACCTCACACCCACAAAACACGAAATTAAAAACACTTCACAGCCACGAAACACGAAATTAAAAACACCTCACACCCACAAAACACAGAATTAAAAACACTTCACAGCCACGAAACACGAAATTAAAAACACCTCACAGCCATGAAATTAAAAACACCTCACAGCCACAAAACACAGAATTAAAAACACTTCACAGCCACGAAACACGAAATTTAAAACACCTCACAGCCACGAAATTAAAAACACCTCACAGCTACGAAACACGAAATTAAAAACACCTCACAGCCATGAAATTAAAAACACCTCACAGCCACAAAACACAGAATTAAAAACACTTCACAGCCACGAAACACGAAATTAAAAACACCTCACAGCCACGAAATTAAAAACACCTCACAGCCACAAAACACAGAATTAAAAACACTTCACAGCCACGAAACACGAAATTTAAAACACCTCACAGCCATGAAATTAAAAACACCTCACAGCCACAAAACACAGAATTAAAAACACTTCACAGCCACGAAACACGAAATTAAAAACACCTCACAGCCACGAAATTAAAAACACCTCACAGCCACGAAACACGAAATTAAAAACACCACACACCCACAAAACACAAAATTAAAAACACTTCACAGCCCCGAAACACGAAATTAAAAACACCTCACAGCCACGAAACACAAAATTAAAAACACCTCACAGCCACGAAACATGAAATTAAAAACACCACACAGCCACGAAATAAAAAACACCTCACAGCCACGAAACACGAAATTAAAAACACCTCACACCCACAAAACACGAAATTAAAAACACTTCACAGCCACGAAACACGAAATTAAAAACACCTCACACCCACAAAACACAGAATTAAAAACACTTCACAGCCACGAAACACGAAATTAAAAACACCTCACAGCCATGAAATTAAAAACACCTCACAGCCACAAAACACAGAATTAAAAACACTTCACAGCCACGAAACACGAAATTAAAAACACCTCACACCCATAAAACACAGAATTAAAAACACTTCACAGCCACGAAACACGAAATTAAAAACACCTCACAGCCATGAAATTAAAAACACCTCACAGCCACAAAACACAGAATTAAAAACACTTCACAGCCACGAAACACGAAATTAAAAACACCTCACAGCCATGAAATTAAAAACACCTCACAGCCACGAAACACGAAATTAAAAACACCTCACAGCCACGAAACACGAAATTAAAAACACCTCACAGCCACGAAATTAAAAACACCTCACAGCCACGAAACACGAAATTAAAAACACTTCACAGCCACGAAATTAAAAACACCCCACAGCCACGAAACACGAAATTAAAAACACTTCACTGCCACGAAATTAATAACACCACACAGCCGCAAACACGAAATTAAAAACACCTCACACCCACAAAACACAAAATTAAAAACACCTCACAGCCACGAAACACGAAATTAAAAACACCTCACAGCCACGAAATTAAAACACCTCACAGCCACGAAATTAAAAACACATCACATCCACGAAACACGAAATTAAAAACACCTCACAGCCACGAAATTAAAAACACCTCACAGCCATGAAATTAAAAATACCTCACAGCCACGAAACACGAAATTAAAAACACCTCACAGCCACGAAACACGAAATTAAAAACACCTCACAGCCACGAAATTAAAAACACCTCACAGCCACGAAACACGAAATTAAAAACAGTTCACTGCCACGAAATTAATAACAGCACACATCCACAAACACGAAATTAAAAACACCTCACAGCCACGAAATTAAAAACACCTCACAGCCAGGAAACACGAAATTAAAAACACTTCACTGCCACAAAATTAATAACACCACACAGCCACAAACACGAAATTAAAAACATCTCACACCCACAAAACACAAAATTAAAAACACCTCACAGCCACGAAACACGAAATTAAAAACACCTCACAGCCACGAAATTAAAAACATCTCACATCCATGAAACACGAAATTAAAAACTCCTCACAGCCACGAAATTATAAACACCTCACAGCCACGGAACAAGAAATTAAAAACACTTCACTGCCACGAAATTAATAACACCACACAGCCACAAACACGAAATTAAAAACATCTCACACCCACAAAACACAAAATTAAAAACACCTCACATCCATGAAACATGAAATTAAAAACACCACACAGCCACGAAATAAAAAACACCTCACAGCCACGAAACACGAAATTAAAAACATCTCACACCCACAAAACACGAAATTAAAAACACTTCACAGCCACGAAACACGAAATTAAAAACACCTCACACCCACAAAACACGAAATTAAAAACACTTCACAGCCACGAAACACGAAATTAAAAACACCTCACACCCACAAAACACAGAATTAAAAACACTTCACAGCCACGAAACACGAAATTAAAAACACCTCACAGCCATGAAATTAAAAACACCTCACAGCCACAAAACACAGAATTAAAAACACTTCACAGCCACGAAACACGAAATTTAAAACACCTCACAGCCACGAAATTAAAAACACCTCACAGCCAGGAAACACGAAATTAAAAACACCTCACAGCCACGAAATTAAAAACACCTCACAGCCACGAAACACGAAATTAAAAACACCACACACCCACAAAACACAAAATTAAAAACACTTCACAGCCCCGAAACACGAAATTAAAAACACCTCACAGCCACGAAACACAAAATTAAAAACACCTCACAGCCACGAAACATGAAATTAAAAACACCACACAGCCACGAAATAAACAACACCTCACAGCCACGAAACACGAAATTAAAAACACCTCACACCCACAAAACACGAAATTAAAAACACTTCACAGCCACGAAACACGAAATTAAAAACACCTCACACCCACAAAACACAGAATTAAAAACACTTCACAGCCACGAAACACGAAATTAAAAACACCTCACAGCCATGAAATAAAAAACACCTCACAGCCACAAAACACAGAATTAAAAACACTTCACAGCCACGAAACACGAAATTAAAAACACCTCACAGCCATGAAATTAAAAACACCTCACAACCACGAAACACGAAATTAAAAACACCTCACAGCCACGAAACACGAAATTAAAAACACCTCACAGCCACGAAATTAAAAACACCTCACAGCCACGAAACACGAAATTAAAAACACTTCACAGCCACGAAATTAAAAACACCTCACAGCCACGAAACACGAAATTAAAAACACTTCACTGCCACGAAATTAATAACACCACACAGCCGCAAACACGAAATTAAAAACACCTCACACCCACAAAACACAAAATTAAAAACACCTCACAGCCACGAAACACGAAATTAAAAACACCTCACAGCCACGAAATTAAAAACACCTCACAGCCACGAAATTAAAAACACATCACATCCACGAAACACGAAATTAAAAACACCTCACAGCCACGAAATTAAAAACACCTCACAGCCATGAAATTAAAAATACCTCACAGCCACGAAACACGAAATTAAAAACACCTCACAGCCACGAAACACGAAATTAAAAACACCTCACAGCCACGAAATTAAAAACACCTCACAGCCACGAAACACGAAATTAAAAACAGTTCACTGCCACGAAATTAATAACACCACACATCCACAAACACGAAATTAAAAACACTTCACAGCCACGAAATTAAAAACACCTCACAGCCAGGAAACACGAAATTAAAAACACTTCACTGCCACAAAATTAATAACACCACACAGCCACAAACACGAAATTAAAAACATCTCA
Organism: Myxine glutinosa; assembly: GCF_964187855.1. NCBI lineage: Eukaryota > Metazoa > Chordata > Myxini > Myxiniformes > Myxinidae > Myxine > Myxine glutinosa. The sequence continues at coordinate 343,615,155 of NC_136261.1, forward strand.
CACCCACAAAACACAAAATTAAAAACACCTCACAGCCACGAAACACGAAATTAAAAACACCTCACAGCCACGAAATTTAAAACACCTCACATCCATGAAACACGAAATTAAAAACTCCTCACAGCCACGAAATTATAAACACCTCACAGCCACGGAACAAGAAATTAAAAACACTTCACTGCCACAAAATTAATAACACCACACAGCCACAAACACGAAATTAAAAACATCTCACACCCACAAAACACAAAATTAAAAACACCTCACATCCATGAAACATGAAATTAAAAACACCACACAGCCACTAAATAAAAAACACCTCACAGCCACGAAACACGAAATTAAAAACACCTCACACCCACAAAACACGAAATTAAAAACACTTCACAGCCACGAAACACGAAATTAAAAACACCTCACACCCACAAAACACGAAATTAAAAACACTTCACAGCCACGAAACACGAAATTAAAAACACCTCACACCCACAAAACACAGAATTAAAAACACTTCACAGCCACGAAACACGAAATTAAAAACACCTCACAGCCATGAAATTAAAAACACCTCACAGCCACAAAACACAGAATTAAAAACACTTCACAGCCACGAAACACGAAATTAAAAACACCTCACAGCCATGAAATTAAAAACACCTCACAGCCACGAAACACGAAATTAAAAACACCTCACAGCCACGAAACACGAAATTAAAAACACCTCACAGCCACGAAATTAAAAACACCTCACAGCCACGAAACACGAAATTAAAAACACTTCACAGCCACGAAATTAAAAACACCTCACAGCCACGAAACATGAAATTAAAAACACTTCACTGCCACGAAATTAATAACACCACACAGCCACAAACACGAAATTAAAAACAACTCACACCCACAAAACACAAAATTAAAAACACCTCACAGCCACGAAACACGAAATTAAAACACCTCACAGCCACGAAATTAAAAACACCTCACAGCCACGAAATTAAAAACACATCACATCCACGAAACACGAAATTAAAAACACCTCACAGCCACGAAATTAAAAACACCTCACAGCCACGAAATTAAAAACACCTCACAGCCACGAAACACGAAATTAAAAACACTTCACTGCCACAAAATTAATAACACCACACAGCCTCAAACACGAAATTAAAAACACTTCACAGCCACGAAATTAAAAACACCTCACAGCCACGAAACACGAAATTAAAAACACTTCACAGCCACGAAATTAAAAACACTTCACAGCCACGAAATTAAAAACACATCACATCCACGAAACACGAAATTAAAAACTCCTCACAGCCACGAAATTATAAACACCTCACAGCCACGAAACACGAAATTAAAAACACTTCACTGCCACGAAATTAATAACACCTCACAGCCACGAAACACGAAATTAAAAACACTTCACTGCCACGAAATTAATAACACCACACCGCCACAAACTCGAAATTAAAAACACCTCACACCCACAAAACACATAATTAAAAACACCTCACAGCCACAAAACACGAAATTAAAAACACCTCACAGCCACGAAATTAAAAACACCTCACAGCCACGAAACACGAAATTAAAAACACCTCACAGCCACGAAATTAAAAACACCTCACAGCCAGGAAACATGAAATTAAAAACACCTCACAGCCACGAAATTAAAAACACATCACATCCACGAAACACGAAATTAAAAACACCTCACAGCCACGAAATTAAAAACACCTCACAGCCAGGAAACATGAAATTAAAAACACCTCACAGCCACGAAATTAAAAACACCTCACAGCCACGAAATTAAAAACACCTCACAGCCATGAAACACGAAATTAAAAACACCTCACAGCCACAAAACACGATATTAAAAACACCTAACAGCCACGAAACACGAAATTAAAAACACCTCACAGCCACGAAACACGAAATTAAAAACACCTCACACCCAGGAAATTAAAAACACCTCACAGCCACGAAACTCGAAATTAAAAACACCTCACACCCACGAAATTAAAAACACCTCACAGCCACGAAACACGAAACTAAAAACACCTCACACCCACGAAATTAAAAACACCTCACAGCCACGGAACACGAAATTAAAAACACTTCACAGCCATGAAACACGAAATTAAAAACACCTCACACCCACGAAATTAAAAACAGCTCACAGCCACGAAACACGGAATTAAAAACACTTCACAGCCACGAAATTAAAAAAACTTCACAGCCATGAAACACGAAATTAAAAACACTTCACTGCCACGAAATTAATAACACCACACAGCCACAAACACGAAATTAAAAACACCTCACACCCACAAAACACAAAATTAAAAACACCTCACAGCCACGAAACACGAAATTAAAAACACCTCATAGCCACGAAATTAAAAACACCTCACAGCCACGAAATTAAAAACACCTCACAGCCACGAAACACGAAATTAAAAACACCTCACAGCCACGAAATTAAAAACACCTCACAGCCATGAAATTAAAAATACCTCACAGCCACGAAACACGAAATTAAAAACACCTCACAGCCACGAAACACGAAATTAAAAACACCTCACAGCCACGAAATTAAAAATACCTCACAGCCACGAAACACGAAATTAAAAACACCTCACTGCCACGAAACACGAAATTAAAAACACCTCACAGCCACGAAATTAAAAAGACCTCACAGCCACGAAACACGAAATTAAAAACACTTCACTGCCACGAAATTAATAACACCACACATCCACAAACACGAAATTAAAAACACTTCACAGCCACGAAATTAAAGACACCTCACAGCCACGAAACACGAAATTAAAAACACTTCACTGCCACGAAATTAATAACACCACACAGCCACAAACACGAAATTAAAAACATCTCACACCCACAAAACACAAAATTAAAAACACCTCACAGCCACGAAACACGAAATTAAAAACACCTCACAGCCACGAAATTAAAAACACCTCACATCCATGAAACACGAAATTAAAAACTCCTCACAGCCACGAAATTATAAACACCTCACAGCCACGGAACACGAAATTAAAAACACTTCACTGCCACGAAATTAATAACACCACACAGCCACAAACACGAAATTAAAAACATCTCACACCCACAAAACACAAAATTAAAAACACCTCACATCCATGAAACATGAAATTAAAAACACCACACAGCCACGAAATAAAAAACACCTCACAGCCACGAAACACGAAATTAGAAACACCTCACACCCACAAAACACGAAATTAAAAACACTTCACAGCCACGAAACACGAAATTAAAAACACCTCACACCCACAAAACACAGAATTAAAAACACTTCACAGCCACGAAACACGAAATTAAAAACACCTCACAGCCATGAAATTAAAAACACCTCACAGCCACAAAACACAGAATTAAAAACACTTCACAGCCACGAAACACGAAATTAAAAACACCTCACAGCCATGAAATTAAAAACACCTCACAGCCACGAAACACGAAATTAAAAACACCTCACAGCCACGAAACACGAAATTAAAAACACCTCACAGCCACGAAATTAAAAACACCTCACAGCCACGAAACACGAAATTAAAAACACTTCACAGCCACGAAATTAAAAACACCTCACAGCCACGAAACACGAAATTAAAAACACTTCACTGCCACGAAATTAATAACACCACACAGCCACAAACACGAAATTAAAAACACCTCACACCCACAAAACACAAAATTAAAAACACCTCACAGCCACGAAACACGAAATTAAAAACACCTCACAGCCACGAAATTAAAAACACCTCACAGCCACGAAATTAAAAACACATCACATCCACGAAACACGAAATTAAAAACACCTCACAGCCACGAAATTAAAAACACCTCACAGCCATGAAATTAAAAATACCTCACAGCCACGAAACACGAAATTAAAAACACCTCACAGCCACGAAATTAAAAACACCTCACAGCCACGAAACACGAAATTAAAAACACTTCACTGCCACGAAATTAATAACACCACACAACCACAAACACGAAATTAAAAACACTTCACAGCCACGAAATTAAAAACACCTCACAGCCACGAAACACGAAATTAAAAACACTTCACAGCCACGAAATTAAAAACACCTCACATCCATGAAACACGAAATTAAAAACACCTCACAGCCACGAAATTAAAAACACCTCACAGCCACGAAACACGAAATTAAAAACACTTCACTGCCACGAAATTAATAACACCACACAGCCACAAACACGAAATTAAAAACACCGCACACCCACAAAACACAAAATTAAAACCACCTCACAGCCACGAAACACGAAATTAAAAACACCTCACAGCCACGAAATTAAAAACACCTCACAGCCACGAAATTAAAAACACATCATATCCACGAAATTAAAAACACATCACAGCCACGAAATTAAAAACACCTCACAGCCACGAAATTAAAAACACCTCACAGCCACGAAATTAAAAACACCTCACAGCCACGAAATTAAAAACACCTCACAGCCACGAAATTAAAAACACCTCACAGCCACGAAATTAAAAACACCTCACAGCCACGAAATTAAAAACACATCACATCCACGAAACACGAAATTAAAAACACCTCACAGCCACGAAACACGAAATTAAAAACACCTCACAGCCACGAAACACGAAATTAAAAACACCTCACAGCCACGAAATTAAAAACACCTCACAGCCACGAAACACGAAATTAAAAACACTTCACAGCCACGAAATTAAAAACACCTCACAGCCACGAAACACGAAATTAAAAACACTTCACTGCCACGAAATTAATAACACCACACAGCCACAAACACGAAATTAAAAACAACTCACACCCACAAAACACAAAATTAAAAACACCTCACAGCCACGAAACACGAAATTAAAAACACCTCACAGCCACGAAATTAAAAACACCTCACAGCCACGAAATTAAAAACACATCACATCCACGAAACACGAAATTAAAAACACCTCACAGCCACGAAATTAAAAACACCTCACAGCCATGAAATTAAAAATACCTCACAGCCACGAAACACGAAATTAAAAACACCTCACAGCCACGAAATTAAAAACACCTCACAGCCATGAAATTAAAAATACCTCACAGCCACGAAACACGAAATTAAAAACACCTCACAGCCACGAAATTAAAAACACCTCACAGCCACGAAACACGAAATTAAAAACACTTCACTGCCACGAAATTAATAACACCACACAGCCACAAACACGAAATTAAAAACACTTCACAGCCACGAAATTAAAAACACCTCACAGCCACGAAACACGAAATTAAAAACACTTCACAGCCACGAAATTAAAAACACCTCACATCCATGAAACACGAAATTAAAAACTCCTCACAGCCACGAAATTATAAACACCTCACAGCCACGAAACACGAAATTAAAAACACCTCACAGCCACGAAACACGAAATTAAAAACACTTCACTGCCACGAAATTAATAACACCACACAGCCACAAACACGAAATTAAAAACACCTCACACCCACAAAACACAAAATTAAAACCACCTCACAGCCACGAAACACGAAATTAAAAACACCTCACAGCCACGAAATTAAAAACACCTCACAGCCACGAAATTAAAAACACATCACATCCACGAAACACGAAATTAAAAACACCTCACAGCCACGAAATTAAAAACACCTCACAGCCCGGAAACATGAAATTAAAAACACCTCTAGCCACGAAATTAAAAACACCTCACAGCCACGAAATTAAAAACACCTCACAGCCATGAAACACGAAATTAAAAACACCTCACAGCCACAAAACACGAAATTAAAAACACCTAACAGCCACGAAACACGAAATTAAAAACACCTCACAGCCACGAAACACGAAATTAAAAACACCTCACACCCACGAAATTAAAAACACCTCACAGCCACGAAACACGAAATTAAAAACACCTCACACCCACGAAATTAAAAACACCTCACAGCCACGAAACACGAAATTAAAAACACCTCACACCCACGAAATTAAAAACACCTCACAGCCACCAAACACGAAATTAAAAACACCTCACACCCACGAAATTAAAAACACCTCACAGCCACGGAACACGAAATTAAAAACCCTTCACAGCCATGAAACACGAAATTAAAAACACCTCACACCCACGAAATTAAAAACACCTCACAGCTACGAAACACGGAATTAAAAACACTTCACAGCCACGAAATTAAAAACACTTCACAGCCATGAAACACGAAATTAAAAACACTTCACTGCCACGAAATTAATAACACCACACAGCCACAAACATGAAATTAAAAACACCTCACAGCCACGAAACACGAAATTAAAAACACTTCACAGCCACAAAACACGAAACTAAAAACACTTCACTGCCACGAAATTAATAACACCACACGGCCACAAACATGAAATAAAAAACACTTCACAGCCACGAAACATAATTAAAAACACCTCACAGCCACGAAACACGAAATTAAAAACACTTCACAGCCACAAAACACGAAATTAAAAACACCTCACAGCCACGAAACACGAAATTAAAAACACTTCACAGCCACAAAACACGAAATTAAAAACACCTCACAGCCACGAAACACGAAATTAAAAACACTTCACAGCCACGAAATTAAAAACACCTCAGCCACGAAACATGAAATTAAAAACACCTCACAGCCACGTAATTAAAAACACCTCACATTCATGAAACACGAAATTAAAAACACCTCACAGCCACGAAATTAAAAACACCTCACACCCACGAACCACGAAATTAAAAACACTTCACAGCCACAAAATTAAAAACACCTCACATCCATGAAACACGAAATTAAAAACACTTCACAGCCACAAAATTAAAAACACCTCACAGCCACGAAACATGAAATTAAAAACACCTCACAGCCACGAAATTATAAACACCTCACATCCACGAAACACGAAATTAAAAACACCTCACAGCCACGAAATTAAAAACACCTCACAGCCAGGAAACACGAAATTAAAAACACCTCACAGCCACGAAATTAAAAACACCTCACAGCCACGAAACACGAAATTAAAAACACCACACACCCACAAAACACGAAATTAAAAACACTTCACAGCCCCGAAACACGAAATTAAAAACACCTCACAGCCACGAAACACAAAATTAAAAACACCTCACAGCCACGAAACATGAAATTAGAAACACCACACAGCCACGAAACATGAAATTAGAAACACCACACAGCCACGAAATTAAAAACACCTCACAGCCACGAAACATGAAATTAGAAACACCACACAGCCACGAAATTAAAAACACCTCACAGCCACGAAACACGGAATTAAAAACACCTCACACCCACAAAACACGACAATAAAAACACTTCACAGCCACGAAACACGAAATTAAAAACACCTCACACCCACAAAACACAAAATTAAAAACACCTCACAGCCACGAAACACGAAATTAAAAACACCTCACACCCACAAAACACAGAATTAAAAACACTTCACTGCCACGAAACACGAAATTAAAAACACCTCACACCCACAAAACACAAAATTAAAAACACCTCACAGCCACGAAACACGAAATTAAAAACACCTCACAGCCACGAAATTAAAATCACCTCACAGCCACGAAACACGAAATTAAAAACACCTCACAGCCACGAAACATGAAATTAAAAACACTTCACAGCCACGAAATTAAAAACACCTCACAGCCACGAAACACGAAATTAAAAACCCTTCACTGCCACGAAATTAATAACACCACACAGCCACAAACACGAAATTAAAAACACCTCACACCCACAAAACACAAAATTAAAAACACCTCACAGCCACGAAACACGAAATTAAAAACACCTCACAGCCACGAAATTAAAAACACCTCACAGCCACGAAATTAAAAACACCTCACAGCCACGAAATTAAAAACACATCACATCCACGAAACACGAAATTAAAAACACCTCACAGCCACGAAATTAAAAACACCTCACAGCCATGAAATTAAAAATACCTCACAGCCACAAAACACAAAATTAAAAACACCTCACAGCCACGAAACACGAAATTAAAAACACCTCACAGCCACGAAATTAAAAACACCTCACAGCCATGAAATTAAAAATACCTCACAGCCACAAAACACAAAATTAAAAACACCTCACAGCCACGAAACACGAAATTAAAAACACCTCACACCCACAAAACACAGAATTAAAAACACTTCACTGCCATGAAACACGAAATTAAAAACACCTCACAGCCATGAAATTAAAATCACCTCACAGCCACGAAACACGAAATTAAAAACACCTCACAGCCACGAAACATGAAATTAAAAACACTTCACAGCCACGAAATTAAAAACACCTCACAGCCACGAAACACGAAATTAAAAACACTTCACTGCCACGAAATTAATAACACCACACAGCCACAAACACGAAATTAAAAACACCTCACACCCACAAAACACAAAATTAAAAACACCTCACAGCCACGAAACACGAAATTAAAAACACCTCACAGCCACGAAATTAAAAACACCTCTCAGCCATGAAATTAAAAACACATCACATCCACGAAACACGAAATTAAAAACACCTCACAGCCACGAAATTAAAAACACCTCACAGCCACGAAACATGAAATTAAAAACACTTCACAGCCACGAAATTAAAAACACCTCACAGCCACGAAACACGAAATTAAAAACACTTCACTGCCACGAAATTAATAACACCACACAGCCACAAACACGAAATTAAAAACACCTCACACCCACAAAACACAAAATTAAAAACACCTCACAGCCATGAAACACGAAATTAAAAACACCTCACAGCCACGAAATTAAAAACACCTCACAGCCAGGAAATTAAAAATACCTCACAGCCACGAAACACGAAATTAAAAACACCTCACAGCCACGAAACACGAAATTAAAAACACATCATATCCACGAAACACGAAATTAAAAACACCTCACAGCCACAAAACACAAAATTAAAAACACATCATATCCACGAAACACGAAATTAAAAATACCTCACAGCCACGAAATTAAAAACACCTCACAGCCATGAAATTAAAAATACCTCACAGCCACGAAACACGAAATTAAAAACACCTCACAGCCACGAAACACGAAATTAAAAACACCTCATAGCCACGAAATTAAAAACACCTCACAGCCACGAAACACGAAATTAAAAACACTTCACTGCCACGAAATTAATAACACCACACAGCCACAAACACGAAATTAAAAACACTTCACAGCCACGAAATTAAAAAAACCTCACAGCCACGAAACACGAAATAAAAAACACTTCACTGCCACGAAATTAATAACACCACACAGCCACAAACACGAAATTAAAAACACCTCACAGCCATGAAACACGAAATTAAAAACACCTCACAGCCACGAAATTAAAAACACCTCACAGCCACGAAACACGAAATTAAAAACACCTCACAGAAACGAAATTAAAAACACCTCACATCCACGAAACACGAAATTAAAAACACCTCACAGCCACGAAACACGAAATTAAAAACACTTCACTGCCATGAAATTAATAACACCACACAGCCACAGACACGAAATTAAAAACACCTCACCCCCACAAAACACAAAATTAAAAACACCTCACAGCCACGAAACACGAAATTAAAAACACCTCACAGCCACGAAATTAAAAACACCTCACAGCCACGAAATTAAAAACACATCACATCCATGAAACACGAAATTAAAAACACCTCACAGCCACGAAATTAAAAACACCTCACAGCCACGAAATTAAAAACACCTCACAGCCAGGAAACATGAAATTAAAAACACCTCACAGCCACGAAATTAAAAACACCTCACAGCCACGAAATTAAAAACACCTCACAGCCACGAAACACGAAATTAAAAACACCTCACAGCCACAAAACACGAAATTAAAAACACCTAACAGCCACGAAACACGAAATTAAAAACACCTCACAGCCACGAAACATGAAATTAAAAACACCTCACAGCCACGAAACACGAAATTAAAAACACCTCACACCCACGAAATTAAAAACACCTCACAGCCACGAAACACGGAATTAAAAACACTTCACAGCCACGAAACACGAAATTAAAAACACTTCACAGCCACGAAACACGAAATTAAAAACACCTCTAGCCACGAAATTAAAAACACCTCACAGCCACGAAATTAAAAACACCTCACAGCCACGAAATTAAAAACACATCACATCCATGAAACACGAAATTAAAAACACCTCACAGCCACGAAATTAAAAACACCTCACAGCCAGGAAACATGAAATTAAAAACACCTCACAGCCACGAAATTAAAAACACCTCACAGCCACGAAATTAAAAACATCTCACAGCCACGAAATTAAAAACACCTCACAGCCACGAAACACGAAATTAAAAACACCTCACAGCCACGAAATTAAAAACACCTCACAGCCACGAAATTAAAAACACCTCACAGCCAGGAAACATGAAATTAAAAACACCTCACAGCCACGAAATTAAAAACACCTCACAGCCACGAAATTAAAAACACCTCGCAGCCACGAAACACGAAATTAAAAACACCTCACAGCCACAAAACACGAAATTAAAAACACCTAACAGCCACGAAACACGAAATTAAAAACACCTCACAGCCACGAAACACGAAATTAAAAACACCTCGCACCCACGAAATTAAAAACACCTCACAGCCACGAAACACGGAATTAAAAACACTTCACAGCCACGAAATTAAAAACACTTCACAGCCACAAAACACGAAATAAAAAAACTTCACAGCCACGAAATTAAAAACACTTCACAGCCATGAAACATGAAATTAAAAACACCTCACAGCCACGAAATTAAAAACACTTCACAGCCATGAAACATGAAATTAAAAAAACTTCACTGCCACGAAATTAATAACAGCACACAGCCACAAACATGAAATTAAAAACACCTCACAGCCACGAAACACGAAATTAAAAACACCTCACAGCCACAAAACACGAAATTAAAAACACTTCACAGCCACAAACATGAAATTAAAAACACCTCACAGCCACGAAACACGAAATTAAAAACACTTCACAGCCACAAAACACGAAATTAAAAACACTTCACTGCCACGAAATTAATAACACCACACGGCCACAAACATGAAATAAAAAACACTTCACAGCCACGAAACATAATTAAAAACACCTCACAGCCACAAAACATGAAATTAAAAACACCTCACAGCCACAAAACACATAATTAAAAACACCTCACAGCCACAAAACACGAAATTAAAAACACCTCACAGCCACAAAACACGAAATTAAAAACACTTCACATCCACGAAACACATAATTAAAAACACCTCACAGCCACGAAACACATAATTAAAAACACCTCACACCCACAAAACACGAAATTAAAAACACTTCACAGCCACAAAACACGAAATTAAAAACACCTCACACCCACAAAACACATACTTAAAAACACCTCACAGCCACGAAACACGAAATAAAAAACACCTCACAGCCACGAAACACGAAATAAAAAACACCTCACAGCTACGAAACTCGAAATTAAAAACACCTCACAACCACGAAACTCGAAATAAAAAACACCTCACAGCCACGAAACACGAAATTAAAAACACCTCACAGCCACGAAACTCGAAATAAAAAACACCTCACAACCACGAAACTCGAAATTAAAAACACCTCCCAGCCACGAAACACGAAATTAAAAACACCTCACAACCACGAAACTCGAAATTAAAAACACCTCCCAGCCACGAAACACGAAATTAAAAACACCTCACCACCACAAAATTAAAACGCCTCACCACCACATGATTCAAAACCACCACCACGTTATTAAAAACACTTCACAACCACGGGAATAAAAGTTTCAGGGAGTAGTTCAGTGACAACAGACACTGCCCAGATATGTAGATATATCGATAAATAAACCTGAAAATCGCAGAGCCAGAATTATTTTTTGGTCTGGGAAGCCCATGCGAGGTTACTTCTTCTTCAGCCTTTCGCAACCCTGGGTGATTATGCGATCTTTTAAAAAAAAATCGAATTTTGCCAAATCTGTTTTATTCGTTTGTTAATATACCCCAGCCATTGACAAATCTGGAATTATAATTTTATTTGACGTTCAAATTAACCCGGGACATTGTGTCAAACGATGCCTGCAAGTCTGTACATGTGATAAATAAATTAATCGTCCAGTCTCAAAGACTCTTCTTCTTCACGCAATAACAACTTTCAGCTTCCAGACCGTACATCCAATCATCTTCAAATTTTGCACACTTGTTACTCTTCATGACTTCTACTACAGTTTGACGTTTCACGTCGATCAATGAAGTGGTTCAAGAGATATAAATGTTTTTATTATTTGCGTTTAATTAACGATATCTGCCAAACCACGTGACCTATCACAAATTCCAAAAGGGCATTTTAGTAGACTGATATGCTGAACCGATTTCTGAAGTTTCCCCTCGATTGGATCACAAATGAGGGAGGAGCTAGGTTTTAAATGTTTGTGCTTAAAAATGTCATAACTCTGAAACCATGCGATGCATGACGTCATGCTCGCTGACTTTTTTTTATTCAACATGGGTATGCGATTCTGCCTGCAAAGTTTGGCCTCGATCTGTTCAGGCGTTTTGGAGAAAATTGGATTTTAGTGTTTTTCACTGAACAATATGGCGGCCGAACCACGTGACCTATGACGTCATAATTACGATTAAAATATTCTGCAGACCGAGTCCCTCCTATGATAAAAATTTGCTCTCAATCGGTCCAATTATTACAGAGAAAATGTTTTTTTTTAAGGAAAACAGAAAAAAAATTCCCCAAAAAACTTCCTGGATCAGGAATAATTTCCTGAGCTTCACCAAAAACGAATCAATTCTTCCTTATCCCAAGTGCAATCATCCCACCAACTTTCATCCAAATCCGTTGAGAACTTTTCCATATATCTTGTTTACAAACACACGAACACACACACGCACACACACTCTCACACACACACACGGACACGAGTGAATGCATTACTCCCTGGCGGGAGTAATTATGGAGGCCGCTGTGCTCGTGGGAACCTTAAACGCAGCAGAATTTTTTTTGTAGGCTTCCCCAGATCTGTGCCTCGACACAATCCTGTGTCTGAGCTCTGCATGCAGTTCCTTCGACCTCATGGCTTGGTTATTGCTCTGATATGCATTGTCAGCTGTGAGACCTTATATGGACAGGTGTGTACCTTTCCAAATCATGTCCAATCAAATGAATTTACCACAGGTGGACTCCAATAAAGGTGTAGAAACATCTCAAAGATGATCAAGAGAAATGGTAGGCACCTGAGCTAAATTTCAAGTGTCCACGCAAAGGGTATGAATCGTTATGTCAATGTGATATTTCAGTTTTTTCTTTTTAATAAATTTGCAAAACTTTCTAAAATCCTGTTTTCTCTCTTTCATTATGGGGTATTGAGTGTAGATTGATGAGGGAAAAAATGAATTTAAACGATTTCAGCATGAGGCTGCAACATAACAAAATGTGAAAAAAGTGAAGGGGTCTGACTACTTTCTGAATGCACTGTGGACAGAGTGGTCCAGAAACCCTCGGCACATTTTGAAGAATGATACCTGCAACAAACAACGAAGTTTATTATTGTTCCTTGGTGCAAAACAAAACAGGATTACTTGTTAAACAGTCTAATCAGTCTAATATACATGAAACAGATCAGTTCAAATGTTCAAACTGCACTGGGTAACACTCTGACATGCAGTTCTGCATGTTTCAGTCATTGAGGCAGCAGTCTCATTACAGATTAATTGTTTCAAGTCTCTAAGGGTCGTAGGATCCCTCGCATACACTTTCTGTTTGAGGAAACCCCAAAGGAAGAAATCACAGGGTGTTGTTAAATCACAAGACCGCGGCGCCCATTCAACCGGACCACGACGATCAATCCTTTCGTCTGTAAAGTTCAAATCAAGGGCCTGGCATACACTGACAGCATAATGAGCAGGCGCATCATCATGCATGAACCACATTTCACCATCATTGAGTGGAAATACATGCTGCTCCAACATTAGAAGGTAATTTGCAGCTTTCACATTTTCTTCAAAAATATTGGTCCAACAATGCCTCCAGAAGAAATGGCTGCCCAGACGGACACACGAGCTTGATACTGGACATTTTGCTCAACAGTATAAATCATGTGTTGCCTGCTGCCCATATCACGCTGTTATGTCGAATCACAGAAGAAGACAAAGTAAACTTGGATTAATTTGACCACAAGATCCTGTTCTGCAAATCATTGTCCATATCCATTAACCCAAGCAATGTCTCACATGCCTCAACATGCCTGTCAAAATCATCCTCTGATAGTTGGTGAATTAATCTGGGTATTATGGTTTCGCATAAAGGTATTTTAGTATTCTTCGAATCGATGATCGGCTAATGTTGGTGACGTTTGATAAACGACGGGTTGATAATGGCGTGTTACTGTTGAGTTGTTGTTGAATGACCGCTCTGCTTTCCTCAGTTCGAACAGTACGAGGCCTACCTGGTTACTGTTTTGGAAGAATGCTGCCGGTTTCATCAAACTGCTTGTTTATTCTGTCAATGGTTCTTCTGTCACTTGCGTCGGCGCCACATTCTTTGACAAGTTGTCTGTGAACTTCAGCCGAATTACCAGATACAGAATACAAGCATACAGCGCTAAATATCTCTCACCTCCATCATATTAGGGCATCTAATTCACAATGAACTGAACTAATGCAAAGACAAACGCGTGCAGCACAGTGAGTTAAGCTCACCCCGATCCATATCACGTGATGCCTGTGCATGTTAAAGCGATCACATCCATGTATGAGTAATCATGTTTTGTTTTGCACCAAAGAACAATAATAAACTTAGTTGTTTGTTGCAGGTATCGTTTTCAAAATGTGCCCAGGGTTACAGGACCACCCTATATATTGTTATGAATTTTGGGGTAGAGTGATATATAGATCAGGTAGATCTGTGTAGGTATCATGCTCCGACTGTCGTAAAGAAGAAGAACCATCTCGATGTACATAAGTAGGGACCTCTCTAGCCAGGATGTCGGATTAAGTGTACTAGCAATGGTACCCCCCCCCCCCCTATGGGCAGGGCTTCAATTGGGAGGTCCAAATGAAAAGGCAAAATATCAGAAATTGAAGGCTTTTTATTTTATTTTAAACGATTCATATAAACATCCGTTGAATCATATCACACACAAATCATCAAAATCTAAACAGTACATGGTGCCCATTTTGAAAAAAGATTGAATTCTGCAAAACAGAAGTGGCTGCTACACGTCTTTCTCAGTCGCACGTTTATGTGTGAAGAGTGTGCGTCAAATCTGTAACACGGAAGCGGCTGCTACACCTGTTTCTCAGTCGCTTTGCACATGCTGCCATGTTACTTTGGAGCCGCACGTTTATATAGGAAGAGTTTGTCAGGAGTCGATCTACTCTGCCCTGGTACGTAGAATAAACAGTATTTGTAGAATTTCAACAAAAGCCACATCACTGTTCATATCGGTAAATATTATTCCATCGTGTTTGGAAAACTGGAAAATTGGAAAATTGGAAAACTTGGAAAAATTGGAAAAACAATATAGCCTATTTTACTCCGAGGGGTCCCAGGAATGCCCTCCCAAAATATCGTTGCGATCGGTTGAGCCGTTTTTGCGGTACCTTCGAACGGATGGATATTTGGTGAATTATAGTAAGATATCTGTGGTCATACAAGGATGGCCTTGTGGTAAATAGAATAGGGATTATGTTAATTTCCCTGTGTGTGAGACCTGGTGATCTATCCATTGTCCCATATGGCAACGCACACAGACACGTAGAGTAGTTAGGCCCATTAGCGCACACACTAATTAATCCCCCCCAACAATAAAACTAACCGGAACCCAGATGACGCACTTGGGCTGACAACCCCGACTTGGAAGACACACATTGCTCAGGCAGGCTGAGGCCACGTGCACCTCGCGAAGGATTGGTTGAAGGGTTTTATGGGGAGATTACACCATTGGACAAGACACCACCAATAGGTTTACGAGGCTAGATGAAGCTCGTGATTGGTCAAGGTAGGGGCAAGATGCTGGCCACTGAATGGTGGAAGGAAGACACGAGACAGGACGAATGCTGCTGATTGGCAGAGTAAGGAAGGACTGGTGATTGGTCAGGGGAGGGGAAAGAAGCTTCCCTCGGATTGGAGGACGTGAGGGGCGAGCAAGAAGCGACGTGCTGATTGGAGGAGAAGCGCCGGTGATGTCAGGAGCTGACGTTAAAGGTTTGAGGAGACCGACATTTTTGCTCTTCTTCCCTTGTTGTTTTTGGATCCTTTCATGGTCAGACCTTGCTCCCCGCTGCCCTCATGATTCCTCTACCTTGACCTCTTACCCTCACGCCTTCCTTCACCCTCGACACTCTCTCCCTTCTGACCTGAACGCTGGGTACATCACAGTTCCATGCCGAATCCATGAGGACATTGCATGGCTGGGGCATGCGGGTTGCACGCCCGCGCACTCGCTTAGCGTGGGAGGCCCTGTCGAGGCCGAGTGAACGGGGGCGTGTTGAGGCCTTCCTCCCACCAAAGGAGCCTGACAATCCCTGACACACCTCAGCCAGTTTGAGATAAGCACACACACCACACACAACAGTTCTTTTCATTTAAATATTCCCTTGTTTGTTGTAGACGTCTGGTGTGGGAGCGCTCAGATTTAGGACATTTATTTACCATCGCATTCCTTGTTATCAGGTTCCGTTAAATAAAACTATTATTTTTGTACATGCTAATTCCGTCTTCATTGAGTTTATTTCCTGCAGGTTTTGAAGACTGCCTGGCGAGATCGTGTCATGTAAAAGCCTCCCGCTTCTTCTTCCTCTCCCTGCCGCCCACGCATATATAGTGAAATCCGCTGTTGAATAACGCCTTCATTAACGCTCGTTTCCGTTCGTGATTTCCCGGTCTTCACCGAGGGGAATCACTCGACAATATATATATATATATATATATATATATATATATATATATATATATATATATATATATATATATATATATATATATATATATATATATATTGTAACGGTTCTGAGAAGTGTAACGGTTTTTTTTTTGGGAAGTGTAACAATTTTGGGAGGAAGTGTAACGAATGTGAAAACGTTACAATGTGAACGTTACAAAAGTATGGTAACACCCTGGTAATGTAAATAATGGTCGCAGCCGTCCTCCTAGTTAATTCCATGAAACTTACACGCAGGTCACGATATATCTTTTTAAATAGTGTATTTCCTTATTCTATGTAGGCTAAATATGTGTTTCCCACTAGATTGACTTTGCATTGTATCAAACAAAATAAGCATAGGCCCTTGCAATTTCCCCAAACATCTCCGCTCTCCAAAGTTCCTTTAAAAAGGGTGCGAGTTGTGTTCAATCCCGCAAGCCGCCATTGCCCATATGCTAACCTCGGAGAAGAAAGGCGTGTCTCCACCTCGTCATAGAGGGGAGGAGTGAGCCAGCCCTAACAGCCAATCAGCACCGCGGTGAGCGACCCGGTAGGCGTGCCCTCGCAGCCGGCGGCTTGATTCCGCCCGAGGTGATAAAAGCGACTGTAAGGGACTGCTTTACCAGATGACCTGGGAGAGGAGCGAAGAGGCGGCACCAAGAGGAGCGGTGAGATGCGAAACGCTCCAAGCCAAAGAGGAGAGGTACTCGGAAAGGAAACCAGCTTTGGAGAGACGCGCTGAAAGGAGGGAGACGGCTCCACCAGGAGGAGAGGAGCAGGTGTGCCCGAGCCAGCGCGTGACGTCTACAGCAGCGGATACGCGACGGAGGGTTTTCCCGCCAAAACCACGAGGAATTGAGAGCTGCTACCTCCGACCTTGCCTCCCTCTCCAGCAATCCACCTCAAGCCCTACCTGCCTGCAATATCCCCCGTGTAAGTGTGAACGTCGTCTGTCCTACTCGTTGTCTTGGGGTTAAGTAAAATGAATAGTTTAAGCTAAAAATGCACTGTGTGACTGCTTCTTCCATCCATTGCTGTAAATAATTTTGGTCGCTCTTTCTTTTTGCTTGTGTGTGTATAATAAATCTGTTCTTCCTCTGTACTCTGTCTTCTTCTCTTTTCATTCTCTTTCGGTCGCTTTAGAGGTGTAGAATAATAATTTAACTGCTGTTCTACTTCAGAAACTTCAGAAACTCGTTTTAGCAAAATCAATGTTTTATTCACTTTTGAGAGTTTTGCTGTATTCTACTAAATGTACTAATTAGATATTAATGACGTTGTTCTGTCGGTCGTGGCTGTAGCTCCTTTCTAGGTCTTCGTTGAACCTCGTTCAGTTGTTGACCAGTCTCCAGTTGTTCCCCGTCCACTCTGCTTCCTGCTCGCAACTTTCTCCTGGTTTTAAAGCCCCAAACTCCTTTGATGTTGCGGAGTATGCAGGGTCACCCCCGAGGTTAAATCCCCTTGGGACATGAGAGCCTGCAAGCGTCTCTGGTTCTCTTGTTCAAAAACCCTTATTTGGCTCTTGCTTGGCCAGCTAGTACTTATTTCTGTTCAAGAGGTCAAATACTCTGACCTGCTGAGGAAGAATTTGCAGCCTGTGCGCAGTGAACTGAACATAGGCTATTTTTCTACACAGATGGCGGTCCACGAGCGTTACACATTTTTGTCTGAAATTAACTCTCCCACCCACCTGCTAGTTCTATGCTCTTTACTCATTCGTAAAGTAAAACATATACTACTTTACACACGATCACATTGAGATATATATATTCTAGCAATATTGTCAATATGAATATTTATTCCCTGACAATCCCCAGTTTTTTTTCTTTTATGTTTATATTAACCATTAATTTAAACATTACCACATTTAAATATTCAAAACACTAATCTGGTAATTCAATTTCCTAAGGCATACACCGTCATTCTGGAAGAATTTTGATCACAATACATTTCCTTGTTCATTGACTCTTTCAATGTTGATAATTCAATTCAACTCATTTGCATAAAGATCACAAAACATTTCACCTTCACCAAAACGCAATAATTTCAGTTCATCAAAATAATAAAGCATCTGCAACATTTGGCAAAATATTTGCCTTTAATCAAATATTGACTTTCTTTGTTTGAAAAAAAGGGGCGGATCACTTGTGTTTGGAATTTCAGCATAAAACAATTTTCTCCTGTTGTCTTCATCACACCTTCACTATTTGCATAGGATTTTCCGCTGTTGTGATAGCTGGGCAGAGTCAAAGACTGACCCTGCTCTCCATGCAGCATCCTTGCCACTCTTGCTGTGAGCCATAGTAGATTTGAACAAGGCCTCCATCCAGTTGTAGTCGACTTGCCTCCTCACTAATCGTGAGCATGGAGCAAGTATTGATGTGATGTTGATTTGTCAACAAGATGTGGAGCAGGGATGCCGGATGCATCCGCAATGATGATGTTGAGACCATGGTACTCAGTTGCCCATGGTCCATACCAGGAGCCCACAGCAGAATCGTGCACAGCTGTTGTGAAGGAAAAGGCAGTCGTTCGCTTGCAGCTCCATGCTGGCTCCCCGGAAGTTGGTGAAGTAATGACACACGTCACCGTATCCCGTAAACGTTGCAGGTAAAATATCGTCGTCCTGCAATTGCTGATGTGATGAATGTTCGAGGTATTTGAACACAAGTAAGTGATCGCCCTTTTCCATATGTTGCAGTGTGACCCAGACAAATGGTCACATAATTTTCCCTTGGTGAAGGTAAACATCCATCTTCCAAAGGAGCATTTCTTCATCATTCTTTGAGAAAGAAGGTGTATGCCAAGATTAACTTCATTTTCACAAATTTTCCTTTTTCAAACTTCTTCCCAGATGTCGTTATCACTCCATTTGGGATGTGGTCTTGTCTTTCCTTTACTTAGCCACATTTATATCTGCTCTCCACACAGATTGAATCAGATGGGGTACATTGTAACATGAAATCACTATATTTTATAACAACTTCACACGAATAATATTCAAATCAGACATGTGTTTTACACTACTAAAACTAAGAATAGCATCCACAATTGCTTTCAGGTTCATATAATTCAAAAATTAACCACATGCAGGTGTTGTAACTCAACTCAAAGAAAATAAATGCATTAATAATGATTATATATGATTTAAATCACAAACAGGAATATCTAATTCCCAACAATTCTTGCAAACAAGCAAACTATGCCTAATGTGTTATTAGCATAGTCCTCCCCGCTTTTTGTTTTTCTTTAACAGTGTTACTTGTGGTGATATGAGTTCATCGATCGTGTAAAACGGACATAGTGCACAACAAGTTGTTATGCCCTCATTTATGTCAATGACATTCAACATTATATATACCAAACTAACAAACTTCTTAAAATGTGACTAAAGAAAAATCCCTTAATATATAACATAAATCTGATTATTTGCCTTATCCTGATGCCCCTATCTCCCAGGGTCCATATTTATTTCTATTGTTAACAACTTCCTATGATCTGTGAATTCGTTCCAAAATACCACAACCATAGGTTTTAACAAAGCTCTACCAAACTATTTCCAATGTGAACTCAAAATACTAGTAAAACAATCAATTTCAAAGAATTAACTTCAAAGGGTCAGCAAATTCATTCTATAACCAGATCTAATTTTCCCATCCAATAGTTTGCCTTGACACATGTCATATTATAACACTTTAATAAACCTTCAGAAATGTTTCTCATCGCAACAACTTCCCTTTTACAAAGAGGCATGTGTAAATTACGTATTGAACGACAATTTTCTCTCAATGTGTTTGGCCTAACTGGCCGCAAAAGTGGCTAACACAAATTGAGGATATTATCCCTATCACATTCATTTATAGATTCATTTGGTTCTAATTCTCGCTTTTCCCACTGCTATAAGGAAGAACAGTAGCTCTTATAAGTCTTTGTAATATCTCATTAAATTTACCCAGCATTGAAGAATTTATTTACTATCCATTTCCCTTCTGTTTACCAGTAACTTTGTTTAAACTGCATAACTTAATTTGATAAATCCCATGTGTACAGCTACCACTTATTGAAACCCCTACTTTTGTAGAAAATAGCCAAATAAGTGGTTGTATACTCCCTTAAAAGTTGTTCCTCCATTTTCTATGCAACTTAGTGAATACTACTGACACCAGTATGCCAATATAGGTGTGGCAGATTAACAAAATATGTTGCAGGTACACGTAACATCGTGTTCTGAGTGTAAAAACCCATAAAAAACAAAAAAACATCTGAGTGTAAAAAACATAACAGCGCATTCACGTCTGCCCCTTGGTTTTAAGATTCACAATGCATTTCGTTGTAAAACTCACAATAGTTCAATGCAACAAAATTTTCTTTACTATCTGCTCATATCATCTATGCCTAAGACACATCCATACATACAGCACAATTTATATGCTGATAAAGGTCAAGTTTATATATGTAAAAATCCATGAGCAGAGTACTCTGGAAAGTCAGTGTAAGACCACTTCCAAATTTGGCTAATTTTGTACTCATTTTGTTTATGAAGCTCCTATCCATAAATAGCTGTTATCTATCTATAATTCCAGTAATCTCTGTACGTTTGTACGTTTGTCTGTGACCGCTGTTTCTCGACAACCACGGGTCCGATATACTTTTAACTTGCCAGGTATATTGCTGGGGACCCGAGGATGTGCCTTTTCAAGGTTTCATATTAATCGGACAATTACTTACCGAGCTATGTCCAAAAAACGATTCAACCAATCAGAGAGCAGCGAACTATCGCGTGTGCCGAACGTGGCGGACACACTCTGCCTCGGATGGCACATTTGAGAGCGTATTCATTTATTTCACGTTTGCAAACTATGTTGGCGTTAAACTATGTTTTAAAACTAATAATAAAACTAATAAAAACGAATTTGCGATTCATTCGCTTTCCTGCGCGTTTGTGCACGCGATGGCGATTTCTTTACCAAACTCCGGAAGCCGTTCGCTTTGGACCAAACCATTTCATGTAAATAGAGGGGGGGGATTGTCACCACTCGCAAGCCGTTCGCTTTGGACCAAACCATTTCATGTAAATAGAGGGGGGGGGATATAATTTTAGATATATATATAGTACGGGCATGCCCTAGTTCTCATATAAATTCTATCAAAAATGGAATCCCAAAATTACTCACAATTTTACTATTAATTAATGGCTGCTCATAACCTAGCACATCAAATCTGTATATTCCATCGCCCTTGACAAAAGAGATAATGTTCATAATCAAATTATATTCCTATTTTATTTTACGAATTTTCTGGATATTCTTATAAGATTGACACACAAAACAAAAAAACATTGACACACAAACATACACAAACCCAAGCATTATGTATATTTGTTTGCATTTGAACCATCATTAACAGATCAAGATGGGTGTCAATTGCATTTCAATTTCGTAAAATTTATCCTTTAATTTTAGAAACGCTAATACACAAATAGACAAAAAGTTTATTTTTTAGAAAACCCCTATAATGTCACATTGAAATTACCCTTTTTGGTCCCACAATAATTTATCCAAATTTGACAATACATCTATTTACCTGTCAGTCGACCACTGACCTATCAGCATGCAAAAAAATAGTCCAAAATGCCCACCTGCTGATCATGTGACGCTCGGCACTTGGTTTCCAAAAAAATTTGCAAAGCAATGTTCCACACTTTGGTAATTGTTTTGTTGTAAAAAATTGTTTCGCCCAAAATACTCCCTAAAACCGCATTTATAATTGGCAAATATGAGGCTTCCAGAATGAACTCTAATTCTGGATCTTTTAATTCATGTTCCAAAAAAAATCCAATTTTGGCATTTAATCAATTAATTATTAATTCGCTAATAAGCAAAAGTAAAATTCATTCTTGCTCCGAAAAAATTTTGTTGAGACAAGAAGCAGGAACAATTATTCATGTTGGTCTGTTGGCATTTGGGATCTGCAGCAATGAAGGCCTAATCGTTATCTGAGGTACCAGTAAGCACTGGTACCCTTGATCCTGGTTTGTCCTATGAACTAGTCTTCCTATTTGAATATGGACAACGTCGTTTCCAGTGTCCCATATTTCCACACTTGTAACATCGGTTTCTGTCATTGCCTGATCTGCCCACCTGTTCACTTGTATTTCTGGGCTGCATCTCCAGATCCCTGAGTTGCCACTGCAATCTCTGGTTCTCTCCTGAAACACGAAAAAATTCTCTGTACCGTCATTTTTGGGGAGACAAATGGGAATCAGATGGGACAACTGTCACTTTTATTCCTATGTTCGAGGGCAGTTGTGCATTTATGTCCTCTAATGTATCCTGCATCGTTTTTATTTTAAGTTCTAGGTCCAATATACGTCCTTGCTGTGCCCTATTCCTGGATTCCATATCCCAATAATGGAATGCAAGCCAGTCTACTGTTAAATTATGTTGCTTCCTGGCTTTCAATTCTTGTCCTAATCTCTCCAATCGACTTCGCTCAAATGTACCATCTCTTGGAAACTCCTTATCATGTCTCTTTGTCCACAAATACCAATTTTCAACCTCACTAATAGCCTCTTCACCATATCGGTCATACATATAATATGCACAAGTACCTTTTTTTGGAATATCTGGTTGTCCTTGTGTATTCTTATAAGCTGCATTCCCCATTCTGCCTGTATATGAATAACACTCAGTATTTACTCAATGTACCAGATAACTACCAAGACTACACTTTAAATTACACTTGTACCCCCTGTCAATTTCCTAGCTTATTTCCTATAAGCTTGACTCCGTAATCGTCCAGGAAGTGTCTCTCCACCTTTGCAATTGATGACTTCAAGTGATTGCCAGAGAGTCTCCCTGTTCTGTGGCTTTTCCCACACCCCAATCTCACTGATCAGTGTTGCAGATGAGTCTGGATCAGTAAGTCCTGTTAAGGGGGGGTCAAACAAAAATAACCACATAATATAACAAATAACCACTAGACTCACCACCTCGCTCATCATCCCAGGTTGTCTGCACATTGATGTTTTGCAAATGTCTCAAAGCTTCTTTCTTGAGACCGCACTTTTTATTCATCCATCAATTGACTTGATTAAATTAAATTTAAATAAAATCAGATCAGATTAAATTAATCAGATCAAAATCAATCAGATCAATCGGATCAGAATCAGAATCAATTCAAATATGCAATTTCAATCAATTTACCAACATTAATCAATAAAATCCTAATAATAATACATAATAAAATATCATAAATGATAATATCAAAATTCAAATATCAAATCATCATTGAAATTATCATTGAAAATATCAAAATATGAAATATCAAAATAGCAAAATTCACATTTATCAGTCTGATAACTCTATATCTAAGCCTGTTCCCAATGTTGGCAAAACAGTTCCGTCCGCTGGCGGAGGTATTTGATCATGGACGTCACTTTCGACCCATACCTTCCGTCAATTGACAAATAACCGTTCTGCCTCTGGATCATATCTGACATATTTGTTCAATCCTGTGTGGTCATTATATCACAAATTAAAGTTGAACAACCACTGAAGGCAACTCAACCCTTCATTTGTGAGACAATCAGCGAAAATTGATCGGACAGATATGAGCCAGTCCATTGGGCAATGTCTCACATGTCACATGCCACATGTCACACGTGTCACATGTCACACATCATGTGATGTCACATGTCATGTCATGTGTCACCCACCATGTCTCACTTTGAAAGACACTCAAAGTTCTTGACAATTAAAATGGTGTAAGATTCCTGAAATGTGTACCAATGAATGGCAATTCATAATCATAGTCATACCATAATCATCCATTGCAGAAGACAAACATTTCCTGTATCAACACATCCACGTGGTATAATCAACAATGAAACAGTTATCATTAACAAAATTTGAGAATGAACATCAATAATAATCAACAATATGACAATCATGATGACAATGATGAATCTCATCAACAATGAGAGAAAACAATGAGAACTATGAAAGGCGAAAACAGGTAAAAGAAGAAGCAAAAGAGGAGTAAAAAAAGTGGGCCAAGGGAGTGTGAGGAGGGGCAAGATGCACTGAAAGAGGAGAAAGCAAACAAGGGAGGAATGAGGCTGGGGGGGGGGGGGGCTCCCTTAGGGGTATTAATACTATGCGAAATACGACACTCATTGTTCAGTTAACCTAAAGATAGCTGTGTATCATTGGCCGCACTCATGACTCCCTTACAAGGCTGTGAGAGATTATATGGTAAATACTGTCTCCCTCTCGAACTTCTGTGCGAGCCATTACACTCATCTGTGTATTATTTAACCATTCCAACTGTGTCGTATCATGGCACTCATCACTTTAACACTATGGGGCCATATTTTTTAGGGAGAGGGAGAAATTTAAAAAATGAGAATGAAAAACACATACCCACACACACAAAAACACATAAAGCCACATAATGAGGTGATATGCTAAATCAACATGGGATCCAATGGGATATGGGATCAACAATCCTATACATGCCTCATACAATCAGTAATATAACATGATTTGGAGGGGGTGGATAATGGTAGAATGAAGTTAGGGTTAGGATTGGGTTGGGGTCAACAAATTCATGTACATGTAAATTCATTCATGTATAAACAGATCACAATATATTTCATCATTGGTTTCCCTCCATTTAATTGCCTTGCCAAATGTCATAGTATCTTATATCAATAAATTCCCTTTTTAAAATGTTAAAAAGACAGATGAAATATAAAATTATCAAATGTACATTCCACGGTTCTATTATTTGAGAGATTCCGGATCCCAGTAGCATGGGATTGGCTCTCATTAAATTTTATCTTGATTGAAGGATTTTTAGCTGTGGTCCAGGATGGCCGCCGCCATAAAAAATCCTAAAAAAAATTTTTTTTTCTAATCAGGATGTAAATATACAGGTAAAAAGTAAGTTTGGAGAGAAAAAAGGAAGGGGAAAGGGATGCAGAAGGGAAGAAAAAAGGAATTTTTTTTTTGCATCTGACCCCATATGTAATATGTGAACAAGGGACTAGGAGATATTTGCACACCAGTCCCCACACGGTTGCCATAGGGACCAGCCTGCACGTACGATCTAAGCCAGTGGCTGGATGCAATTACCGGCAGCAGTGTCTTACTTGGAGATGACACGGAAAACCTTTATGACAATGCTAAACTCACTTTTGTAGCACTGGGAATTCATGTTTGAAAATCGAATCCAGCCGATTTTCCCTTAACACTGTATACTGTGTAAAATGCAGTTTTTTTTGTACAAAAATCGCTAATTATTAAAAAATCCTCAGATAATCGTTGTAAAAAATCGCTTTTTCGCTTTAAAATCGCTTTAAAAATCGCTTTAATCGCTTTAAAAAAATCTTTAAAAATCGCTGTTCAACTTGTGCGAGAGCATATCGACTCGTCCCTCGTGACCACATCAAAGAAGAGGCTCACCACAGGAAAAATATTATATAAGTCTCAACCGTAGGAACCCAACAATATTGAAGCATCATACAAAAGGAATGGGCAGATATGTGACACAGACCATTGAACTGGAATCACGTATGAAATCAAATGAATACACAAAAAGCATATTCATACACAAAATATTTGCATGACTGGACGAATGCAGCACCGTTTTCGCTAACGTCCCGGGATTCGTTAGTGGCTCTTTGCACTCGTAGAATGTACCGAAAAAAAATTCAAATTACAGAAAAAAAAACAAAAAAAACAATTTATTATTATTATTTTAAAAAAATATTTTTTTTATCGTCATGACTTCTGAAATTTTTTTTCTTTTTTTTTTTTCTTTTTTAAAATCGTACAATAATTATACAGTATATACGATATCAGTGGTTCTTCATGAAAGCACAGCACCTTTTCTAAAGACAAAAGGCTTTAGAGGATATTTGTGACGGTCCATGGCACCATTCCTGAAAAATGCGTATACATAAATTTTGGGAGAAAAAGAGAAAAAAAATTGTCATGATTTCTGAAACCTGTTAAAGGCCTCGTGATTTTTCCCTCCCACATATCAACAAACATACACAAAACTCAAACACTGAACTATTTTGCGCAGATTAACATCAGACTACACAGATAACAAACAAAAGCTTACCTTGTTCTGTGGAGTTGACTCCCTTACGGGCCACCAATTGTAGAATAATAATTTAACTGCTGTTCTACTTCAGAAACTTCAGAAACTCGTTTTAGCAAAATCAATGTTTTATTCACTTTTGAGAGTTTTGCTGTATTCTACTAAATGTACTAATTAGATATTAATGACGTTGTTCTGTCGGTCGTGGCTGTAGCTCCTTTCTAGGTCTTCGTTGAACCTCGTTCAGTTGTTGACCAGTCTCCAGTTGTTCCCCGTCCACTCTGCTTCCTGCTCGCAACTTTCTCCTGGTTTTAAAGCCCCAAACTCCTTTGATGTTGCGGAGTATGCAGGGTCACCCCCGAGGTTAAATCCCCTTGGGACATGAGAGCCTGCAAGCGTCTCTGGTTCTCTTGTTCAAAAACCCTTATTTGGCTCTTGCTTGGCCAGCTAGTACTTATTTCTGTTCAAGAGGTCAAATACTCTGACCTGCTGAGGAAGAATTTGCAGCCTGTGCGCAGTGAACTGAACATAGGCTATTTTTCTACACAGATGGCGGTCCACGAGCGTTACACATTTTTGTCTGAAATTAACTCTCCCACCCACCTGCTAGTTCTATGCTCTTTACTCATTCGTAAAGTAAAACATATACTACTTTACACACGATCACATTGAGATATATATATTCTAGCAATATTGTCAATATGAATATTTATTCCCTGACAGAGGTTTCCCGATTGAATATCTGTGGGGCGATCTGGTCAACGTCGGGTGGAATCGGGCTAATCGGGGAGTAACTGTTCGGACGCGGTAATACACCACCGCTCGGTCAATATAACATCTAAAACCACGTCTGTAACAATTGGTTGTCAGGAGTTGGATTCGGACCTGGGACTAAATTTGTTAGGCCCAAATTTTGGGACACCAATTGTGTTATATCAGTAACATTTGGTGTTGAGGAGTGAGATCGGACCCGAAGCGCGCTTAACGCGCTCAAAATTACAAGCTGCCGAAATTTATTTGAAATGTTGAAATGTTAAAATGTTGAAAAACCACTTTTCGCACTTGTATTAGTGTTGAAAAACCACTTTTCGCACTTGTGTTAGTGTTGAAAAACCACTTTTCGCACTTGTGTTGGTGCAGGAAACCACTTTTGCACTTGTATGAGTGTGGAAAAACCACTTTTCGCACTTGTGTTAGTGTTGAAAAACCACTTTTCGCACTTGTGTTCGTGTTGAAAAACCACTTCGCACTTGTGTTGGTGCAGGAAACCACTTTTGCACTTGTATTAGTGTGGAAAAAACACTTTTTGCACTTGTGATAGTGTTGAAAAACCACTTTTCGCACTTGTGTTAGTGTTGAAAAACCACTTTTCGCACTTGTGTTGGTATTGAAAAACCACTTTTCGCACTTGTGTTGGTGCAGGAAACCACTTTTGCACTTGTATTAGGGTGGAAAAAACACGTCGCACTTGTGTTAGTGTTGAAAAACCACTTTTCGCACTTGTGTTAGTGTTGAAAAACCACTTTTCGCACTTGTGTTGGTGCAGGAAAGCACTTTTGCACTTGTATTAGTGTGGAAAAACCACTTTTCGCACTTGTATTGGTGTTGAAAAACCACTTTTCGCACTTGTGTTAGTGTTGAAAAACCACTTTTCGCAATTGTGTTGGTGCAGGAAACCACTTTTGCACTTGTATTAGTGTGGAAAAAACACTTTTCGCACTTGTGTTAGTGTTGAAAAACCACTTTTCGCACTTGTGTTGGTGCAGGAAACCACTTTTGCACTTGTATTAGTGTGGAAAAACCACTTTTCGCACTTGTGTTAGTGTTGAAAAACCACTTTTCGCATTAGTGTTAGTGTTGAAAAACTACTTTTCGCACTTGTGTTAGTGTTGAAAAACCACTTTTCGTACTTGTGTTGGTGCAGGAAACCACTTTTGCACTTGTATTAGTGTGGAAAAAACACTTTTCGCACTTGTGATATTGTTGAAAAATCACTTTTCGCACTTGTGTTGGTGCAGGAAACCACTTTTGCACTTGTATTAGTGTGGAAAAACCACTTTTCGCACTTGTGTTAGTGTTGAAAAACCACTTTTCGCACTAGAGTTAGTGTTGAAAAACCACTTTTCGCACTTGTGTTAGTGTTGAAAAACCACTTTTCGTACTTGTGTTGGTGCAGGAAACCACTTTTGCACTTGTATTAGTGTGGAAAAAACACTTTTCGCACTTGTGTTAATGTTGAAAAACCACTTTTCGCACTTGTGTTAGTGTTGAAAAACCACTTTTCGCACTTGTGTTGGTGCAGGAATCCACTTTTGCACTTGTATTAGTGTGGAAAAAACACTTTTCGCACTTGCGTTAGTGTTGAAAAACCACTTTTCCAACTTGTGTTGGTGCAGGAAACCACTTTTGCACTTGTATTAGTGTGGAAAAACCACTTTTCGCACTTGTGTTAGTGTTGAAAAACCACTTTTCGCACTTGAGTTAGTGTTGAAAAACCACTTTTCGCACTTGTGTTGGTGCAGGAAACCACTTTTGCACTTGTATTAGTGTGGAAAAACCACTTTTCGCACTTGTGTTAGTGTTGAAAAACCACTTTTCGTACTTGTGTTAGTGTTGAAAAACCACTTTTCGCACTTGTGTTAGTGTTGAAAAACCACTTTCCGGACTTGTGTTGGTGCAGGAAACCACTTTTGCACTTGTATTAGTGTGGAAAAAACACTTTTTGCACTTGTGTTAGTGTTGAAAAACCACTTTTCGCACTTGTGTTAGTGTTGAAAAACCACTTTTCGCACTTGTGTTGGTGCAGGAAACCACTTTTGCACTTGTATTAGTGTGGAAAAACCACTTTTCACACTTGTGTTAGTGTTGAAAAACCACTTTTCGCACTTGTGTTAGTGTTGAAAAACCACTTTTCGCATCTGTGTTAGTGTTGAAAAACCACTTTTCGCACTTGTGTTGTTGCAGGAAACCACTTTTGCACTTGTATTAGTGTGGAAAAACCACTTTTCGCACTTGTGTTAGTGTTGAAAAACCACTTTTCGCACTTGTGTTAGTGTTGAAAAACCACTTTTCGCACTTGTGTTAGTGTTGAAAAACCACTTTTCGCACTTGTGTTAGTGTTGAAAAACCACTTTTCGCACTTTGTTAGTGTTGAAAAACCACTTTTCGCACTTGTGTTGGTGCAGGAAACCACGTTTGCACTTGCATTAGTGTGGAAAAAACACTTTTCGCACTTGTGTTAGTGTTGAAAAAACACTTTTCGCACTTGTGTTGGTGCAGGAAACCACGTTTGCACTTGTATCAGTGTGAAAAAAACACTTTTCGCACTTGTGTTAGTGTTGAAAAAACACTTTTCGCACTTGTGTTAGTGTTTAAAAACCACTTTTCGCACTTGTGTTAGTGTTGAAAAACCACTTTTCGCACTTGTGTTGGTGTTGAAAAACCACTTTTCGCACTTGTGTTGGTGCAGGAAACCACTTTTGCACTTGTATTAGTGTGGAAAAACCACTTTTCGCGCTTGTGTTAGTGTTGAAAAACCACTTTTCGCACTTGTGTTAGTGTTGAAAAACCACTTTTCGCACCTGTGTTAGTGTTGAAAAACCACTTTTCGCACTTGTGTTGGTGCAGGAAACCACTTTTTCACTTGTATTAGTGTGGAAAAAATACTTTTCGCACTTGTGTTAGTGTTGAAAAACCACTTTTCGCACTGGTGTTAGTGTTGAAAAACCACTTTTCGCACTTGTGTTAGTGTTGAAAAACCACTTTTCGCACTTGTGTTAGTGTTGAAAAACCACTTTTCGCACTTGTGTTGGTGCAGGAAACCACTTTTGCACTTGTATTAGTGTGGAAAAAACACTTTTCACACTTGTGTTAGTGTTGAAAAACCACTTTTCGCAGTTGTGTTCGTGTTGAAAAACCACTTTTCGCACTTGTGTTGGTGCAGGAAACCACTTTTGCACTTGTATTAGTGTGGAAAAAACACTTTTCGCACTTGTGTTTGTGTTGAAAAACCACTTTTCGCACTTGTGTTAGTGTTGAAAAACCACTTTTCGCACTTGTATTAGTGTTGAAAAACCACTTTTCGCACTTGTGTTAGTGTTGAAAAACCACTTTTCGCACTTGTGTTGGTGCAGGAAACCACTTTTGCACTTGTATTAGTGTGGAAAAACCACTTTTCGCACTTGTGTTAGTGTTGAAAAAACACTTTTCGCACTTGTGTTAGTGTTGAAAAACCACTTCGCACTTGTGTTGGTGCAGGAAACCACTTTTGCGCTTGTATTAGTGTGGAAAAAACACTTTTTGCACTTGTGATAGTGTTGAAAAACCACTTTTCGCACTTGTGTTAGTGTTGAAAAACCAATTTTCGCACTTGTGTTGGTATTGAAAAACCACTTTTCGCACTTGTGTTGGTGCAGGAAACCACTTTTGCACTTGTATTAGGGTGGAAAAAACACGTCGCACTTGTGTTAGTGTTGAAAAACCACTTTTCGCACTTGTGTTAGTGTTGAAAAACCACTTTTCGCACTTGTGTTGGTGCAGGAAAGCACTTTTGCACTTGTATTAGTGTGGAAAAACCACTTTTCGCACTTGTATTGGTGTTGAAAAACCACTTTTCGCACTTGTGTTAGTGTTGAAAAACCACTTTTCGCAATTGTGTTGGTGCAGGAAACCACTTTTGCACTTGTATTAGTGTGGAAAAAACACTTTTCGCACTTGTGTTAGTGTTGAAAAACCACTTTTCGCACTTGTGTTGGTGCAGGAAACCACTTTTGCACTTGTATTAGTGTGGAAAAACCACTTTTCGCACTTGTGTTAGTGTTGAAAAACCACTTTTCGCACTAGTGTTAGTGTTGAAAAACCACTTTTCGCACTTGTGTTAGTGTTGAAAAACCACTTTTCGTACTTGTGTTGGTGCAGGAAACCACTTTTGCACTTGTATTAGTGTGGAAAAAACACTTTTCGCACTTGTGTTATTGTTGAAAAATCACTTTTCGCACTTGTGTTGGTGCAGGAAACCACTTTTGCACTTGTATTAGTGTGGAAAAACCACTTTTCGCACTTGTGTTAGTGTTGAAAAACCACTTTTCGCACTAGTGTTAGTGTTGAAAAACCACTTTTCGCACTTGTGTTAGTGTTGAAAAACCACTTTTCGTACTTGTGTTGGTGCAGGAAACCACTTTTGCACTTGTATTAGTGTGGAAAAAACACTTTTCGCACTTGTGTTAATGTTGAAAAACCACTTTTCGCACTTGTGTTAGTGTTGAAAAACCACTTTTCGCACTTGTGTTGGTGCAGGAATCCACTTTTGCACTTGTATTAGTGTGGAAAAAACACTTTTCGCACTTGCGATAGTGTTGAAAAACCACTTTTCGCCCTTGTGTTGGTGCAGGAAACCACTTTTGCACTTGTATTAGTGTGGAAAAAACACTTTTCGCACTTGTGTTTGTGTTGAAAAACCACTTTTCGCACTTGTGTTAGTGTTGAAAAACCACTTTTCGCACTTGTATTAGTGTTGAAAAACCACTTTTCGCACTTGTGTTAGTGTTGAAAAACCACTTTTCGCAATTGTGTTGGTGCAGGAAACCACTTTTGCACTTGTATGAGTGTGGAAAAACCACTTTTCGCACTTGTGTTAGTGTTGAAAAACCACTTTTCGCACTTGTGTTAGTGTTGAAAAACCACTTCGCACTTGTGTTGGTGCAGGAAACCACTTTTGCACTTGTATTAGTGTGGAAAAAACACTTTTTGCACTTGTGATAGTGTTGAAAAACCACTTTTCGCACTTGTGTTAGTGTTGAAAAACCAATTTTCGCACTTGTGTTGGTATTGAAAAACCACTTTTCGCACTTGTGTTGGTGCAGGAAACCACTTTTGCACTTGTATTAGGGTGGAAAAAACACGTTGCACTTGTGTTAGTGTTGAAAAACCACTTTTCGCACTTGTGTTAGTGTTGAAAAACCACTTTTCGCACTTGTGTTGGTGCAGGAAAGCACTTTTGCACTTGTATTAGTGTGGAAAAACCACTTTTCGCACTTGTATTGGTGTTGAAAAACCACTTTTCGCACTTGTGTTAGTGTTGAAAAACCACTTTTCGCAATTGTGTTGGTGCAGGAAACCACTTTTGCACTTGTATTAGTGTGGAAAAAACACTTTTCGCACTTGTGTTAGTGTTGAAAAACCACTTTTCGCACTTGTGTTGGTGCAGGAAACCACTTTTGCACTTGTATTAGTGTGGAAAAACCACTTTTCGCACTTGTGTTAGTGTTGAAAAACCACTTTTCGCACTAGTGTTAGTGTTGAAAAACCACTTTTCGCACTTGTGTTAGTGTTGAAAAACCACTTTTCGTACTTGTGTTGGTGCAGGAAACCACTTTTGCACTTGTATTAGTGTGGAAAAAACACTTTTCGCACTTGTGTTATTGTTGAAAAATCACTTTTCGCACTTGTGTTGGTGCAGGAAACCACTTTTGCACTTGTATTAGTGTGGAAAAACCACTTTTCGCACTTGTGTTAGTGTTGAAAAACCACTTTTCGCACTAGTGTTAGTGTTGAAAAACCACTTTTCGCACTTGTGTTAGTGTTGAAAAACCACTTTTCGTACTTGTGTTGGTGCAGGAAACCACTTTTGCACTTGTATTAGTGTGGAAAAAACACTTTTCGCACTTGTGTTAATGTTGAAAAACCACTTTTCGCACTTGTGTTAGTGTTGAAAAACCACTTTTCGCACTTGTGTTGGTGCAGGAATCCACTTTTGCACTTGTATTAGTGTGGAAAAAACACTTTTCGCACTTGCGATAGTGTTGAAAAACCACTTTTCGCCCTTGTGTTGGTGCAGGAAACCACTTTTGCACTTGTATTAGTGTGGAAAAAACACTTTTCGCACTTGTGTTAATGTTGAAAAACCACTTTTCGCAGTTGTGTTCGTGTTGAAAAACCACTTTTCGCACTTGTGTTGGTGCAGGAAACCACTTTTGCACTTGTATTAGTGTGGAAAAAACACTTTTCGCACTTGTGTTTGTGTTGAAAAACCACTTTTCGCACTTGTGTTAGTGTTGAAAAACCACTTTTCGCACTTGTATTAGTGTTGAAAAACCACTTTTCGCACTTGTGTTAGTGTTGAAAAACCACTTTTCGCACTTGTGTTGGTGCAGGAAACCACTTTTGCACTTGTATTAGTGTGGAAAAACCACTTTTCGCACTTGTGTTAGTGTTGAAAAAACACTTTTTGCACTTGTGTTAGTGTTGAAAAACCACTTCGCACTTGTGTTGGTGCAGGAAACCACTTTTGCGCTTGTATTAGTGTGGAAAAAACACTTTTTGCACTTGTGATAGTGTTGAAAAACCACTTTTCGCACTTGTGTTAGTGTTGAAAAACCAATTTTCGCACTTGTGTTGGTATTGAAAAACCACTTTTCGCACTTGTGTTGGTGCAGGAAACCACTTTTGTACTTGTATTAGGGTGGAAAAAACACGTCGCACTTGTGTTAGTGTTGAAAAACCACTTTTCGCACTTGTGTTAGTGTTGAAAAACCACTTTTCGCACTTGTGTTGGTGCAGGAAAGCACTTTTGCACTTGTATTAGTGTGGAAAAACCACTTTTCGCACTTGTATTGGTGTTGAAAAACCACTTTTCGCACTTGTGTTAGTGTTGAAAAACCACTTTTCGCAATTGTGTTGGTGCAGGAAACCACTTTTGCACTTGTATTAGTGTGGAAAAAACACTTTTCGCACTTGTGTTAGTGTTGAAAAACCACTTTTCGCACTTGTGTTGGTGCAGGAAACCACTTTTGCACTTGTATTAGTGTGGAAAAACCACTTTTCGCACTTGTGTTAGTGTTGAAAAACCACTTTTCGCACTAGTGTTAGTGTTGAAAAACCACTTTTCGCACTTGTGTTAGTGTTGAAAAACCACTTTTCGTACTTGTGTTGGTGCAGGAAACCACTTTTGCACTTGTATTAGTGTGGAAAAAACACTTTTCGCACTTGTGTTATTGTTGAAAAATCACTTTTCGCACTTGTGTTGGTGCAGGAAACCACTTTTGCACTTGTATTAGTGTGGAAAAACCACTTTTCGCACTTGTGTTAGTGTTGAAAAACCACTTTTCGCACTAGTGTTAGTGTTGAAAAACCACTTTTCGCACTTGTGTTAGTGTTGAAAAACCACTTTTCGTACTTGTGTTGGTGC
Source organism: Myxine glutinosa (assembly GCF_964187855.1). Lineage (NCBI taxonomy): Eukaryota > Metazoa > Chordata > Myxini > Myxiniformes > Myxinidae > Myxine > Myxine glutinosa. The sequence continues at coordinate 343,650,611 of NC_136261.1, forward strand.
AGGAAACCACTTTTGCACTTGTATTAGTGTGGAAAAAACACTTTTCGCACTTGTGTTAATGTTGAAAAACCACTTTTCGCACTTGTGTTAGTGTTGAAAAACCACTTTTCGCACTTGTGTTGGTGCAGGAATCCACTTTTGCACTTGTATTAGTGTGGAAAAAACACTTTTCGCACTTGCGATAGTGTTGAAAAACCACTTTTCGCCCTTGTGTTGGTGCAGGAAACCACTTTTGCACTTGTATTAGTGTGGAAAAAACACTTTTCGCACTTGTGTTTGTGTTGAAAAACCACTTTTCGCACTTGTGTTAGTGTTGAAAAACCACTTTTCGCACTTGTATTAGTGTTGAAAAACCACTTTTCGCACTTGTGTTAGTGTTGAAAAACCACTTCGCACTTGTGTTGGTGCAGGAAGCCACTTTTGCACTTGTATTAGTGTGGAAAAAACACTTTTTGCACTTGTGATAGTGTTGAAAAACCACTTTTCGCACTTGTGTTAGTGTTGAAAAACCAATTTTCGCACTTGTGTTGGTATTGAAAAACCACTTTTCGCACTTGTGTTGGTGCAGGAAACCACTTTTGCACTTGTATTAGGGTGGAAAAAACACATCGCACTTGTGTTAGTGTTGAAAAACCACTTTTCGCACTTGTGTTAGTGTTGAAAAACCACTTTTCGCACTTGTGTTGGTGCAGGAAAGCACTTTTGCACTTGTATTAGTGTGGAAAAACCACTTTTCGCACTTGTATTGGTGTTGAAAAACCACTTTTCGCACTTGTGTTAGTGTTGAAAAACCACTTTTCGCAATTGTGTTGGTGCAGGAAACCACTTTTGCACTTGTATTAGTGTGGAAAAAACACTTTTCGCACTTGTGTTAGTGTTGAAAAACCACTTTTCGCACTTGTGTTGGTGCAGGAAACCACTTTTGCACTTGTATTAGTGTGGAAAAACCACTTTTCGCACTTGTGTTAGTGTTGAAAAACCACTTTTCGCACTAGTGTTAGTGTTGAAAAACCACTTTTCGCACTTGTGTTAGTGTTGAAAAACCACTTTTCGTACTTGTGTTGGTGCAGGAAACCACTTTTGCACTTGTATTAGTGTGGAAAAAACACTTTTCGCACTTGTGTTATTGTTGAAAAATCACTTTTCGCACTTGTGTTGGTGCAGGAAACCACTTTTGCACTTGTATTAGTGTGGAAAAACCACTTTTCGCACTTGTGTTAGTGTTGAAAAACCACTTTTCGCACTAGTGTTAGTGTTGAAAAACCACTTTTCGCACTTGTGTTAGTGTTGAAAAACCACTTTTCGTACTTGTGTTGGTGCAGGAAACCACTTTTGCACTTGTATTAGTGTGGAAAAAACACTTTTCGCACTTGTGTTAATGTTGAAAAACCACTTTTCGCACTTGTGTTAGTGTTGAAAAACCACTTTTCGCACTTGTGTTGGTGCAGGAATCCACTTTTGCACTTGTATTAGTGTGGAAAAAACACTTTTCGCACTTGCGATAGTGTTGAAAAACCACTTTTCGCCCTTGTGTTGGTGCAGGAAACCACTTTTGCACTTGTATTAGTGTGGAAAAAACACTTTTCGCACTTGTGTTTGTGTTGAAAAACCACTTTTCGCACTTGTGTTAGTGTTGAAAAACCACTTTTCGCACTTGTATTAGTGTTGAAAAACCACTTTTCGCACTTGTGTTAGTGTTGAAAAACCACTTTTCGCACTTGTGTTGGTGCAGGAAACCACTTTTGCACTTGTATGAGTGTGGAAAAACCAATTTTCGCACTTGTGTTAGTGTTGAAAAACCACTTTTCGCACTTGTGTTAGTGTTGAAAAACCACTTCGCACTTGTGTTGGTGCAGGAAACCACTTTTGCACTTGTATTAGTGTGGAAAAAACACTTTTTGCACTTGTGATAGTGTTGAAAAACCACTTTTCGCACTTGTGTTAGTGTTGAAAAACCACTTTTCGCACTTGTGTTGGTATTGAAAAACCACTTTTCGCACTTGTGTTGGTGCAGGAAACCACTTTTGCACTTGTATTAGGGTGGAAAAAACACGTCGCACTTGTGTTAGTGTTGAAAAACCACTTTTCGCACTTGTGTTAGTGTTGAAAAACCACTTTTCGCACTTGTGTTGGTGCAGGAAAGCACTTTTGCACTTGTATTAGTGTGGAAAAACCACTTTTCGCACTTGTATTGGTGTTGAAAAACCACTTTTCGCACTTGTGTTAGTGTTGAAAAACCACTTTTCGCAATTGTGTTGGTGCAGGAAACCACTTTTGCACTTGTATTAGTGTGGAAAAAACACTTTTCGCACTTGTGTTAGTGTTGAAAAACCACTTTTCGCACTTGTGTTGGTGCAGGAAACCACTTTTGCACTTGTATTAGTGTGGAAAAACCACTTTTCGCACTTGTGTTAGTGTTGAAAAACCACTTTTCGCACTAGTGTTAGTGTTGAAAAACTACTTTTCGCACTTGTGTTAGTGTTGAAAAACCACTTTTCGTACTTGTGTTGGTGCAGGAAACCACTTTTGCACTTGTATTAGTGTGGAAAAAACACTTTTCGCACTTGTGATATTGTTGAAAAATCACTTTTCGCACTTGTGTTGGTGCAGGAAACCACTTTTGCACTTGTATTAGTGTGGAAAAACCACTTTTCGCACTTGTGTTAGTGTTGAAAAACCACTTTTCGCACTTGTGTTAGTGTTGAAAAACCACTTTTCGTACTTGTGTTGGTGCAGGAAACCACTTTTGCACTTGTATTAGTGTGGAAAAAACACTTTTCGCACTTGTGTTAATGTTGAAAAACCACTTTTCGCACTTGTGTTAGTGTTGAAAACCACTTTTCGCACTTGTGTTGGTGCAGGAATCCACTTTTGCACTTGTATTAGTGTGGAAAAAACACTTTTCGCACTTGCGTTAGTGTTGAAAAACCACTTTTCCAACTTGTGTTGGTGCAGGAAACCACTTTTGCACTTGTATTAGGGTGGAAAAAACACGTCGCACTTGTGTTAGTGTTGAAAAACCACTTTTCGCACTTGTGTTAGTGTTGAAAAACCACTTTTCGCACTTGTGTTGGTGCAGGAAAGCACTTTTGCACTTGTATTAGTGTGGAAAAACCACTTTTCGCACTTGTATTGGTGTTGAAAAACCACTTTTCGCACTTGTGTTAGTGTTGAAAAACCACTTTTCGCAATTGTGTTGGTGCAGGAAACCACTTTTGCACTTGTATTAGTGTGGAAAAAACACTTTTCGCACTTGTGTTAGTGTTGAAAAACCACTTTTCGCACTTGTGTTGGTGCAGGAAACCACTTTTGCACTTGTATTAGTGTGGAAAAACCACTTTTCGCACTTGTGTTAGTGTTGAAAAACCACTTTTCGCACTAGTGTTAGTGTTGAAAAAACCACTTTTCGCACTTGTGTTAGTGTTGAAAAACCACTTTTCGTACTTGTGTTGGTGCAGGAAACCACTTTTGCACTTGTATTAGTGTGGAAAAAACACTTTTCGCACTTGTGTTATTGTTGAAAAATCACTTTTCGCACTTGTGTTGGTGCAGGAAACCACTTTTGCACTTGTATTAGTGTGGAAAAAACCACTTTTCGCACTTGTGTTAGTGTTGAAAAACCACTTTTCGCACTAGTGTTAGTGTTGAAAAACCACTTTTCGCACTTGTGTTAGTGTTGAAAAACCACTTTTCGTACTTGTGTTGGTGCAGGAAACCACTTTTGCACTTGTATTAGTGTGGAAAAAACACTTTTCGCACTTGTGTTAATGTTGAAAAACCACTTTTCGCACTTGTGTTAGTGTTGAAAAACCACTTTTCGCACTTGTGTTGGTGCAGGAATCCACTTTTGCACTTGTATTAGTGTGGAAAAAACACTTTTCGCACTTGCGATAGTGTTGAAAAACCACTTTTCGCCCTTGTGTTGGTGCAGGAAACCACTTTTGCACTTGTATTAGTGTGGAAAAAACACTTTTCGCACTTGTGTTTGTGTTGAAAAACCACTTTTCGCACTTGTGTTAGTGTTGAAAAACCACTTTTCGCACTTGTATTAGTGTTGAAAAACCACTTTTCGCACTTGTGTTAGTGTTGAAAAACCACTTTTCGCACTTGTGTTGGTGCAGGAAACCACTTTTGCACTTGTATGAGTGTGGAAAAACCAATTTTCGCACTTGTGTTAGTGTTGAAAAACCACTTTTCGCACTTGTGTTAGTGTTGAAAAACCACTTCGCACTTGTGTTGGTGCAGGAAACCACTTTTGCACTTGTATTAGTGTGGAAAAAACACTTTTTGCACTTGTGATAGTGTTGAAAAACCACTTTTCGCACTTGTGTTAGTGTTGAAAAACCACTTTTCGCACTTGTGTTGGTATTGAAAAACCACTTTTCGCACTTGTGTTGGTGCAGGAAACCACTTTTGCACTTGTATTAGGGTGGAAAAAACACGTCGCACTTGTGTTAGTGTTGAAAAACCACTTTTCGCACTTGTGTTAGTGTTGAAAAACCACTTTTCGCACTTGTGTTGGTGCAGGAAAGCACTTTTGCACTTGTATTAGTGTGGAAAAACCACTTTTCGCACTTGTATTGGTGTTGAAAAACCACTTTTCGCACTTGTGTTAGTGTTGAAAAACCACTTTTCGCAATTGTGTTGGTGCAGGAAACCACTTTTGCACTTGTATTAGTGTGGAAAAAACACTTTTCGCACTTGTGTTAGTGTTGAAAAACCACTTTTCGCACTTGTGTTGGTGCAGGAAACCACTTTTGCACTTGTATTAGTGTGGAAAAACCACTTTTCGCACTTGTGTTAGTGTTGAAAAACCACTTTTCGCACTAGTGTTAGTGTTGAAAAACTACTTTTCGCACTTGTGTTAGTGTTGAAAAACCACTTTTCGTACTTGTGTTGGTGCAGGAAACCACTTTTGCACTTGTATTAGTGTGGAAAAAACACTTTTCGCACTTGTGATATTGTTGAAAAATCACTTTTCGCACTTGTGTTGGTGCAGGAAACCACTTTTGCACTTGTATTAGTGTGGAAAAACCACTTTTCGCACTTGTGTTAGTGTTGAAAAACCACTTTTCGCACTAGAGTTAGTGTTGAAAAACCACTTTTCGCACTTGTGTTAGTGTTGAAAAACCACTTTTCGTACTTGTGTTGGTGCAGGAAACCACTTTTGCACTTGTATTAGTGTGGAAAAAACACTTTTCGCACTTGTGTTAATGTTGAAAAACCACTTTTCGCACTTGTGTTAGTGTTGAAAACCACTTTTCGCACTTGTGTTGGTGCAGGAATCCACTTTTGCACTTGTATTAGTGTGGAAAAAACACTTTTCGCACTTGCGTTAGTGTTGAAAAACCACTTTTCCAACTTGTGTTGGTGCAGGAAACCACTTTTGCACTTGTATTAGTGTGGAAAAACCACTTTTCGCACTTGTGTTAGTGTTGAAAAACCACTTTTCGCACTTGTGTTAGTGTTGAAAAACCACTTTTCGCAATTGTGTTGGTGCAGGAAACCACTTTTGCACTTGTATTAGTGTGGAAAAAACACTTTTCGCACTTGTGTTAGTGTTGAAAAACCACTTTTCGCACTTGTGTTGGTGCAGGAAACCACTTTTGCACTTGTATTAGTGTGGAAAAACCACTTTTCGCACTTGTGTTAGTGTTGAAAAACCACTTTTCGCACTAGTGTTAGTGTTGAAAAACCACTTTTCGCACTTGTGTTAGTGTTGAAAAACCACTTTTCGTACTTGTGTTGGTGCAGGAAACCACTTTTGCACTTGTATTAGTGTGGAAAAAACACTTTTCGCACTTGTGTTATTGTTGAAAAATCACTTTTCGCACTTGTGTTGGTGCAGGAAACCACTTTTGCACTTGTATTAGTGTGGAAAAACCACTTTTCGCACTTGTGTTAGTGTTGAAAAACCACTTTTCGCACTAGTGTTAGTGTTGAAAAACCACTTTTCGCACTTGTGTTAGTGTTGAAAAACCACTTTTCGTACTTGTGTTGGTGCAGGAAACCACTTTTGCACTTGTATTAGTGTGGAAAAAACACTTTTCGCACTTGTGTTAATGTTGAAAAACCACTTTTCGCACTTGTGTTAGTGTTGAAAAACCACTTTTCGCACTTGTGTTGGTGCAGGAATCCACTTTTGCACTTGTATTAGTGTGGAAAAAACACTTTTCGCACTTGCGATAGTGTTGAAAAACCACATTTCGCCCTTGTGTTGGTGCAGGAAACCACTTTTGCACTTGTATTAGTGTGGAAAAAACACTTTTCGCACTTGTGTTAATGTTGAAAAACCACTTTTCGCAGTTGTGTTCGTGTTGAAAAACCACTTTTCGCACTTGTGTTGGTGCAGGAAACCACTTTTGCACTTGTATTAGTGTGGAAAAAACACTTTTCGCACTTGTGTTTGTGTTGAAAAACCACTTTTCGCACTTGTGTTAGTGTTGAAAAACCACTTTTCGCACTTGTATTAGTGTTGAAAAACCACTTTTCGCACTTGTGATAGTGTTGAAAAACCACTTTTCGCACTTGTGTTAGTGTTGAAAAACCAATTTTCGCACTTGTGTTGGTATTGAAAAACCACTTTTCGCACTTGTGTTGGTGCAGGAAACCACTTTTGCACTTGTATTAGGGTGGAAAAAACACGTTGCACTTGTGTTAGTGTTGAAAAACCACTTTTCGCACTTGTGTTAGTGTTGAAAAACCACTTTTCGCACTTGTGTTGGTGCAGGAAAGCACTTTTGCACTTGTATTAGTGTGGAAAAACCACTTTTCGCACTTGTATTGGTGTTGAAAAACCACTTTTCGCACTTGTGTTAGTGTTGAAAAACCACTTTTCGCAATTGTGTTGGTGCAGGAAACCACTTTTGCACTTGTATTAGTGTGGAAAAAACACTTTTCGCACTTGTGTTAGTGTTGAAAAACCACTTTTCGCACTTGTGTTGGTGCAGGAAACCACTTTTGCACTTGTATTAGTGTGGAAAAACCACTTTTCGCACTTGTGTTAGTGTTGAAAAACCACTTTTCGCACTTGTGTTGGTGCAGGAAACCACTTTTGCACTTGTATTAGTGTGGAAAAACCACTTTTCGCACTTGTGTTAGTGTTGAAAAACCACTTTTCGCACTAGTGTTAGTGTTGAAAAACTACTTTTCGCACTTGTGTTAGTGTTGAAAAACCACTTTTCGTACTTGTGTTGGTGCAGGAAACCACTTTTGCACTTGTATTAGTGTGGAAAAAACACTTTTCGCACTTGTGATATTGTTGAAAAATCACTTTTCGCACTTGTGTTGGTGCAGGAAACCACTTTTGCACTTGTATTAGTGTGGAAAAACCACTTTTCGCACTTGTGTTAGTGTTGAAAAACCACTTTTCGCACTAGAGTTAGTGTTGAAAAACCACTTTTCGCACTTGTGTTAGTGTTGAAAAACCACTTTTCGTACTTGTGTTGGTGCAGGAAACCACTTTTGCACTTGTATTAGTGTGGAAAAAACACTTTTCGCACTTGTGTTAATGTTGAAAAACCACTTTTCGCACTTGTGTTAGTGTTGAAAACCACTTTTCGCACTTGTGTTGGTGCAGGAATCCACTTTTGCACTTGTATTAGTGTGGAAAAAACACTTTTCGCACTTGCGTTAGTGTTGAAAAACCACTTTTCCAACTTGTGTTGGTGCAGGAAACCACTTTTGCACTTGTATTAGTGTGGAAAAACCACTTTTCGCACTTGTGTTAGTGTTGAAAAACCACTTTTCGCACTTGTGTTAGTGTTGAAAAACCACTTTTCGCAATTGTGTTGGTGCAGGAAACCACTTTTGCACTTGTATTAGTGTGGAAAAAACACTTTTCGCACTTGTGTTAGTGTTGAAAAACCACTTTTCGCACTTGTGTTGGTGCAGGAAACCACTTTTGCACTTGTATTAGTGTGGAAAAACCACTTTTCGCACTTGTGTTAGTGTTGAAAAACCACTTTTCGCACTAGTGTTAGTGTTGAAAAACCACTTTTCGCACTTGTGTTAGTGTTGAAAAACCACTTTTCGTACTTGTGTTGGTGCAGGAAACCACTTTTGCACTTGTATTAGTGTGGAAAAAACACTTTTCGCACTTGTGTTATTGTTGAAAAATCACTTTTCGCACTTGTGTTGGTGCAGGAAACCACTTTTGCACTTGTATTAGTGTGGAAAAACCACTTTTCGCACTTGTGTTAGTGTTGAAAAACCACTTTTCGCACTAGTGTTAGTGTTGAAAAACCACTTTTCGCACTTGTGTTAGTGTTGAAAAACCACTTTTCGTACTTGTGTTGGTGCAGGAAACCACTTTTGCACTTGTATTAGTGTGGAAAAAACACTTTTCGCACTTGTGTTAATGTTGAAAAACCACTTTTCGCACTTGTGTTAGTGTTGAAAAACCACTTTTCGCACTTGTGTTGGTGCAGGAATCCACTTTTGCACTTGTATTAGTGTGGAAAAAACACTTTTCGCACTTGCGATAGTGTTGAAAAACCACATTTCGCCCTTGTGTTGGTGCAGGAAACCACTTTTGCACTTGTATTAGTGTGGAAAAAACACTTTTCGCACTTGTGTTAATGTTGAAAAACCACTTTTCGCAGTTGTGTTCGTGTTGAAAAACCACTTTTCGCACTTGTGTTGGTGCAGGAAACCACTTTTGCACTTGTATTAGTGTGGAAAAAACACTTTTCGCACTTGTGTTTGTGTTGAAAAACCACTTTTCGCACTTGTGTTAGTGTTGAAAAAACACTTTTCGCACTTGTATTAGTGTTGAAAAACCACTTTTCGCACTTGTGTTAGTGTTGAAAAACCACTTTTCGCACTTGTGTTGGTGCAGGAAACCACTTTTGCACTTGTATTAGTGTGGAAAAACCACTTTTCGCACTTGTGTTAGTGTTGAAAAAACACTTTTTGCACTTGTGTTAGTGTTGAAAAACCACTTCGCACTTGTGTTGGTGCAGGAAACCACTTTTGCGCTTGTATTAGTGTGGAAAAAACACTTTTTGCACTTGTGATAGTGTTGAAAAACCACTTTTCGCACTTGTGTTAGTGTTGAAAAACCAATTTTCGCACTTGTGTTGGTATTGAAAAACCACTTTTCGCACTTGTGTTGGTGCAGGAAACCACTTTTGCACTTGTATTAGGGTGGAAAAAAACACGTCGCACTTGTGTTAGTGTTGAAAAACCACTTTTTGCACTTGTGTTAGTGTTGAAAAACCACTTTTCGCACTTGTGTTGGTGCAGGAAAGCACTTTTGCACTTGTATTAGTGTGGAAAAACCACTTTTCGCACTTGTATTGGTGTTGAAAAACCACTTTTCGCACTTGTGTTAGTGTTGAAAAACCACTTTTCGCAATTGTGTTGGTGCAGGAAACCACTTTTGCACTTGTATTAGTGTGGAAAAAACACTTTTCGCACTTGTGTTAGTGTTGAAAAACCACTTTTCGCACTTGTGTTGGTGCAGGAAACCACTTTTGCACTTGTATTAGTGTGGAAAAACCACTTTTCGCACTTGTGTTAGTGTTGAAAAACCACTTTTCGCACTAGTGTTAGTGTTGAAAAACCACTTTTCGCACTTGTGTTAGTGTTGAAAAACCACTTTTCGTACTTGTGTTGGTGCAGGAAACCACTTTTGCACTTGTATTAGTGTGGAAAAAACACTTTTCGCACTTGTGTTATTGTTGAAAAATCACTTTTCGCACTTGTGTTGGTGCAGGAAACCACTTTTGCACTTGTATTAGTGTGGAAAAACCACTTTTCGCACTTGTGTTAGTGTTGAAAAACCACTTTTCGCACTAGTGTTAGTGTTGAAAAACCACTTTTCGCACTTGTGTTAGTGTTGAAAAACCACTTTTCGTACTTGTGTTGGTGCAGGAAACCACTTTTGCACTTGTATTAGTGTGGAAAAAACACTTTTCGCACTTGTGTTAATGTTGAAAAACCACTTTTCGCACTTGTGTTAGTGTTGAAAAACCACTTTTCGCACTTGTGTTGGTGCAGGAATCCACTTTTGCACTTGTATTAGTGTGGAAAAAACACTTTTCGCACTTGCGATAGTGTTGAAAAACCACTTTTCGCCCTTGTGTTGGTGCAGGAAACCACTTTTGCACTTGTATTAGTGTGGAAAAAACACTTTTCGCACTTGTGTTTGTGTTGAAAAACCACTTTTCGCACTTGTGTTAGTGTTGAAAAACCACTTTTCGCACTTGTATTAGTGTTGAAAAACCACTTTTCGCACTTGTGTTAGTGTTGAAAAACCACTTTTCGCACTTGTGTTGGTGCAGGAAACCACTTTTGCACTTGTATGAGTGTGGAAAAACCACTTTTCGCACTTGTGTTAGTGTTGAAAAACCACTTTTCGCACTTGTGTTAGTGTTGAAAAACCACTTCGCACTTGTGTTGGTGCAGGAAGCCACTTTTGCACTTGTATTAGTGTGGAAAAAACACTTTTTGCACTTGTGATAGTGTTGAAAAACCACTTTTCGCACTTGTGTTAGTGTTGAAAAACCAATTTTCGCACTTGTGTTGGTATTGAAAAACCACTTTTCGCACTTGTGTTGGTGCAGGAAACCACTTTTGCACTTGTATTAGGGTGGAAAAAACACGTCGCACTTGTGTTAGTGTTGAAAAACCACTTTTCGCACTTGTGTTAGTGTTGAAAAACCACTTTTCGCACTTGTGTTGGTGCAGGAAAGCACTTTTGCACTTGTATTAGTGTGGAAAAACCACTTTTCGCACTTGTATTGGTGTTGAAAAACCACTTTTCGCACTTGTGTTAGTGTTGAAAAACCACTTTTCGCAATTGTGTTGGTGCAGGAAACCACTTTTGCACTTGTATTAGTGTGGAAAAAACACTTTTCGCACTTGTGTTAGTGTTGAAAAACCACTTTTCGCACTTGTGTTGGTGCAGGAAACCACTTTTGCACTTGTATTAGTGTGGAAAAACCACTTTTCGCACTTGTGTTAGTGTTGAAAAACCACTTTTCGCACTAGTGTTAGTGTTGAAAAACCACTTTTCGCACTTGTGTTAGTGTTGAAAAACCACTTTTCGTACTTGTGTTGGTGCAGGAAACCACTTTTGCACTTGTATTAGTGTGGAAAAAACACTTTTCGCACTTGTGTTATTGTTGAAAAATCACTTTTCGCACTTGTGTTGGTGCAGGAAACCACTTTTGCACTTGTATTAGTGTGGAAAAACCACTTTTCGCACTTGTGTTAGTGTTGAAAAACCACTTTTCGCACTAGTGTTAGTGTTGAAAAACCACTTTTCGCACTTGTGTTAGTGTTGAAAAACCACTTTTCGTACTTGTGTTGGTGCAGGAAACCACTTTTGCACTTGTATTAGTGTGGAAAAAACACTTTTCGCACTTGTGTTAATGTTGAAAAACCACTTTTCGCACTTGTGTTAGTGTTGAAAAACCACTTTTCGCACTTGTGTTGGTGCAGGAATCCACTTTTGCACTTGTATTAGTGTGGAAAAAACACTTTTCGCACTTGCGATAGTGTTGAAAAACCACTTTTCGCCCTTGTGTTGGTGCAGGAAACCACTTTTGCACTTGTATTAGTGTGGAAAAAACACTTTTCGCACTTGTGTTTGTGTTGAAAAACCACTTTTCGCACTTGTGTTAGTGTTGAAAAACCACTTTTCGCACTTGTATTAGTGTTGAAAAACCACTTTTCGCACTTGTGTTAGTGTTGAAAAACCACTTTTCGCACTTGTGTTGGTGCAGGAAACCACTTTTGCACTTGTATGAGTGTGGAAAAACCAATTTTCGCACTTGTGTTAGTGTTGAAAAACCACTTTTCGCACTTGTCTTAGTGTTGAAAAACCACTTCGCACTTGTGTTGGTGCAGGAAACCACTTTTGCACTTGTATTAGTGTGGAAAAAACACTTTTTGCACTTGTGATAGTGTTGAAAAACCACTTTTCGCACTTGTGTTAGTGTTGAAAAACCACTTTTCGCACTTGTGTTGGTATTGAAAAACCACTTTTCGCACTTGTGTTGGTGCAGGAAACCACTTTTGCACTTGTATTAGGGTGGAAAAAACACGTCGCACTTGTGTTAGTGTTGAAAAACCACTTTTCGCACTTGTGTTAGTGTTGAAAAACCACTTTTCGCACTTGTGTTGGTGCAGGAAAGCACTTTTGCACTTGTATTAGTGTGGAAAAACCACTTTTCACACTTGTATTGGTGTTGAAAAACCACTTTTCGCACTTGTGTTAGTGTTGAAAAACCACTTTTCGCAATTGTGTTTGTGCAGGAAACCACTTTTGCACTTGTATTAGTGTGGAAAAAACACTTTTCGCACTTGTGTTAGTGTTGAAAAACCACTTTTCGCACTTGTGTTGGTGCAGGAAACCACTTTTGCACTTGTATTAGTGTGGAAAAACCACTTTTCGCACTTGTGTTAGTGTTGAAAAACCACTTTTCGCACTAGTGTTAGTGTTGAAAAACTACTTTTCGCACTTGTGTTAGTGTTGAAAAACCACTTTTCGTACTTGTGTTGGTGCAGGAAACCACTTTTGCACTTGTATTAGTGTGGAAAAAACACTTTTCGCACTTGTGATATTGTTGAAAAATCACTTTTCGCACTTGTGTTGGTGCAGGAAACCACTTTTGCACTTGTATTAGTGTGGAAAAACCACTTTTCGCACTTGTGTTAGTGTTGAAAAACCACTTTTCGCACTTGTGTTAGTGTTGAAAAACCACTTTTCGTACTTGTGTTGGTGCAGGAAACCACTTTTGCACTTGTATTAGTGTGGAAAAAACACTTTTCGCACTTGTGTTAATGTTGAAAAACCACTTTTCGCACTTGTGTTAGTGTTGAAAACCACTTTTCGCACTTGTGTTGGTGCAGGAATCCACTTTTGCACTTGTATTAGTGTGGAAAAAACACTTTTCGCACTTGCGTTAGTGTTGAAAAACCACTTTTCCAACTTGTGTTGGTGCAGGAAACCACTTTTGCACTTGTATTAGGGTGGAAAAAACACGTCGCACTTGTGTTAGTGTTGAAAAACCACTTTTCGCACTTGTGTTAGTGTTGAAAAACCACTTTTCGCACTTGTGTTGGTGCAGGAAAGCACTTTTGCACTTGTATTAGTGTGGAAAAACCACTTTTCGCACTTGTATTGGTGTTGAAAAACCACTTTTCGCACTTGTGTTAGTGTTGAAAAACCACTTTTCGCAATTGTGTTGGTGCAGGAAACCACTTTTGCACTTGTATTAGTGTGGAAAAAACACTTTTCGCACTTGTGTTAGTGTTGAAAAACCACTTTTCGCACTTGTGTTGGTGCAGGAAACCACTTTTGCACTTGTATTAGTGTGGAAAAACCACTTTTCGCACTTGTGTTAGTGTTGAAAAACCACTTTTCGCACTAGTGTTAGTGTTGAAAAACCACTTTTCGCACTTGTGTTAGTGTTGAAAAACCACTTTTCGTACTTGTGTTGGTGCAGGAAACCACTTTTGCACTTGTATTAGTGTGGAAAAAACACTTTTCGCACTTGTGTTGTTGTTGAAAAATCACTTTTCGCACTTGTGTTGGTGCAGGAAACCACTTTTGCACTTGTATTAGTGTGGAAAAAACCACTTTTCGCACTTGTGTTAGTGTTGAAAAACCACTTTTCGCACTAGTGTTAGTGTTGAAAAACCACTTTTCGCACTTGTGTTAGTGTTGAAAAACCACTTTTCGTACTTGTGTTGGTGCAGGAAACCACTTTTGCACTTGTATTAGTGTGGAAAAAACACTTTTCGCACTTGTGTTAATGTTGAAAAACCACTTTTCGCACTTGTGTTAGTGTTGAAAAACCACTTTTCGCACTTGTGTTGGTGCAGGAATCCACTTTTGCACTTGTATTAGTGTGGAAAAAACACTTTTCGCACTTGCGATAGTGTTGAAAAACCACTTTTCGCCCTTGTGTTGGTGCAGGAAACCACTTTTGCACTTGTATTAGTGTGGAAAAAACACTTTTCGCACTTGTGTTTGTGTTGAAAAACCACTTTTCGCACTTGTGTTAGTGTTGAAAAACCACTTTTCGCACTTGTATTAGTGTTGAAAAACCACTTTTCGCACTTGTGTTAGTGTTGAAAAACCACTTTTCGCACTTGTGTTGGTGCAGGAAACCACTTTTGCACTTGTATGAGTGTGGAAAACCAATTTTCGCACTTGTGTTAGTGTTGAAAAACCACTTTTCGCACTTGTGTTAGTGTTGAAAAACCACTTCGCACTTGTGTTGGTGCAGGAAACCACTTTTGCACTTGTATTAGTGTGGAAAAAACACTTTTTGCACTTGTGATAGTGTTGAAAAACCACTTTTCGCACTTGTGTTAGTGTTGAAAAACCACTTTTCGCACTTGTGTTGGTATTTAAAAACCACTTTTCGCACTTGTGTTGGTGCAGGAAACCACTTTTGCACTTGTATTAGGGTGGAAAAAACACGTCGCACTTGTGTTAGTGTTGAAAAACCACTTTTCGCACTTGTGTTAGTGTTGAAAAACCACTTTTCGCACTTGTGTTGGTGCAGGAAAGCACTTTTGCACTTGTATTAGTGTGGAAAAACCACTTTTCGCACTTGTATTGGTGTTGAAAAACCACTTTTCGCACTTGTGTTAGTGTTGAAAAACCACTTTTCGCAATTGTGTTGGTGCAGGAAACCACTTTTGCACTTGTATTAGTGTGGAAAAAACACTTTTCGCACTTGTGTTAGTGTTGAAAAACCACTTTTCGCACTTGTGTTGGTGCAGGAAACCACTTTTGCACTTGTATTAGTGTGGAAAAACCACTTTTCGCACTTGTGTTAGTGTTGAAAAACCACTTTTCGCACTAGTGTTAGTGTTGAAAAACTACTTTTCGCACTTGTGTTAGTGTTGAAAAACCACTTTTCGTACTTGTGTTGGTGCAGGAAACCACTTTTGCACTTGTATTAGTGTGGAAAAAACACTTTTCGCACTTGTGATATTGTTGAAAAATCACTTTTCGCACTTGTGTTGGTGCAGGAAACCACTTTTGCACTTGTATTAGTGTGGAAAAACCACTTTTCGCACTTGTGTTAGTGTTGAAAAACCACTTTTCGCACTAGAGTTAGTGTTGAAAAACCACTTTTCGCACTTGTGTTAGTGTTGAAAAACCACTTTTCGTACTTGTGTTGGTGCAGGAAACCACTTTTGCACTTGTATTAGTGTGGAAAAAACACTTTTCGCACTTGTGTTAATGTTGAAAAACCACTTTTCGCACTTGTGTTAGTGTTGAAAACCACTTTTCGCACTTGTGTTGGTGCAGGAATCCACTTTTGCACTTGTATTAGTGTGGAAAAAACACTTTTCGCACTTGCGTTAGTGTTGAAAAACCACTTTTCCAACTTGTGTTGGTGCAGGAAACCACTTTTGCACTTGTATTAGTGTGGAAAAACCACTTTTCGCACTTGTGTTAGTGTTGAAAAACCACTTTTCGCACTTGTGTTAGTGTTGAAAAACCACTTTTCGCAATTGTGTTGGTGCAGGAAACCACTTTTGCACTTGTATTAGTGTGGAAAAAACACTTTTCGCACTTGTGTTAGTGTTGAAAAACCACTTTTCGCACTTGTGTTGGTGCAGGAAACCACTTTTGCACTTGTATTAGTGTGGAAAAACCACTTTTCGCACTTGTGTTAGTGTTGAAAAACCACTTTTCGCACTAGTGTTAGTGTTGAAAAACCACTTTTCGCACTTGTGTTAGTGTTGAAAAACCACTTTTCGTACTTGTGTTGGTGCAGGAAACCACTTTTGCACTTGTATTAGTGTGGAAAAAACACTTTTCGCACTTGTGTTATTGTTGAAAAATCACTTTTCGCACTTGTGTTGGTGCAGGAAACCACTTTTGCACTTGTAATAGTGTGGAAAAACCACTTTTCGCACTTGTGTTAGTGTTGAAAAACCACTTTTCGCACTAGTGTTAGTGTTGAAAAACCACTTTTCGCACTTGTGTTAGTGTTGAAAAACCACTTTTCGTACTTGTGTTGGTGCAGGAAACCACTTTTGCACTTGTATTAGTGTGGAAAAAACACTTTTCGCACTTGTGTTAATGTTGAAAAACCACTTTTCGCACTTGTGTTAGTGTTGAAAAACCACTTTTCACACTTGTGTTGGTGCAGGAATCCACTTTTGCACTTGTATTAGTGTGGAAAAAACACTTTTCGCACTTGCGATAGTGTTGAAAAACCACATTTCGCCCTTGTGTTGGTGCAGGAAACCACTTTTGCACTTGTATTAGTGTGGAAAAAACACTTTTCGCACTTGTGTTAATGTTGAAAAACCACTTTTCGCAGTTGTGTTCGTGTTGAAAAACCACTTTTCGCACTTGTGTTGGTGCAGGAAACCACTTTTGCACTTGTATTAGTGTGGAAAAAACACTTTTCGCACTTGTGTTTGTGTTGAAAAACCACTTTTCGCACTTGTGTTAGTGTTGAAAAACCACTTTTCGCACTTGTATTAGTGTTGAAAAACCACTTTTCGCACTTGTGTTAGTGTTGAAAAACCACTTTTCGCACTTGTGTTGGTGCAGGAAACCACTTTTGCACTTGTATTAGTGTGGAAAAACCACTTTTCGCACTTGTGTTAGTGTTGAAAAAACACTTTTCGCACTTGTGTTAGTGTTGAAAAACCACTTCGCACTTGTGTTGGTGCAGGAAACCACTTTTGCGCTTGTATTAGTGTGGAAAAAACACTTTTTGCACTTGTGATAGTGTTGAAAAACCACTTTTCGCACTTGTGTTAGTGTTGAAAAACCAATTTTCGCACTTGTGTTGGTATTGAAAAACCACTTTTCGCACTTGTGTTGGTGCAGGAAACCACTTTTGCACTTGTATTAGGGTGGAAAAAACACGTCGCACTTGTGTTAGTGTTGAAAAACCACTTTTCGCACTTGTGTTAGTGTTGAAAAACCACTTTTCGCACTTGTGTTGGTGCAGGAAAGCACTTTTGCACTTGTATTAGTGTGGAAAAACCACTTTTCGCACTTGTATTGGTGTTGAAAAACCACTTTTCACACTTGTGTTAGTGTTGAAAAACCACTTTTCGCAATTGTGTTGGTGCAGGAAACCACTTTTGCACTTGTATTAGTGTGGAAAAAACACTTTTCGCACTTGTGTTAGTGTTGAAAAACCACTTTTCGCACTTGTGTTGGTGCAGGAAACCACTTTTGCACTTGTATTAGTGTGGAAAAACCACTTTTCGCACTTGTGTTAGTGTTGAAAAACCACTTTTCGCACTTGTGTTGGTGCAGGAAACCACTTTTGCACTTGTATTAGTGTGGAAAAACCACTTTTCGCACTTGTGTTAGTGTTGAAAAACCACTTTTCGCACTAGTGTTAGTGTTGAAAAACTACTTTTCGCACTTGTGTTAGTGTTGAAAAACCACTTTTCGTACTTGTGTTGGTGCAGGAAACCACTTTTGCACTTGTATTAGTGTGGAAAAAACACTTTTCGCACTTGTGATATTGTTGAAAAATCACTTTTCGCACTTGTGTTGGTGCAGGAAACCACTTTTGCACTTGTATTAGTGTGGAAAAACCACTTTTCGCACTTGTGTTAGTGTTGAAAAACCACTTTTCGCACTAGAGTTAGTGTTGAAAAACCACTTTTCGCACTTGTGTTAGTGTTGAAAAACCACTTTTCGTACTTGTGTTGGTGCAGGAAACCACTTTTGCACTTGTATTAGTGTGGAAAAAACACTTTTCGCACTTGTGTTAATGTTGAAAAACCACTTTTCGCACTTGTGTTAGTGTTGAAAACCACTTTTCGCACTTGTGTTGGTGCAGGAATCCACTTTTGCACTTGTATTAGTGTGGAAAAAACACTTTTCGCACTTGCGTTAGTGTTGAAAAACCACTTTTCCAACTTGTGTTGGTGCAGGAAACCACTTTTGCACTTGTATTAGTGTGGAAAAACCACTTTTCGCACTTGTGTTAGTGTTGAAAAACCACTTTTCGCACTTGTGTTAGTGTTGAAAAACCACTTTTCGCAATTGTGTTGGTGCAGGAAACCACTTTTGCACTTGTATTAGTGTGGAAAAAACACTTTTCGCACTTGTGTTAGTGTTGAAAAACCACTTTTCGCACTTGTGTTGGTGCAGGAAACCACTTTTGCACTTGTATTAGTGTGGAAAAACCACTTTTCGCACTTGTGTTAGTGTTGAAAAACCACTTTTCGCACTAGTGTTAGTGTTGAAAAACCACTTTTCGCACTTGTGTTAGTGTTGAAAAACCACTTTTCGTACTTGTGTTGGTGCAGGAAACCACTTTTGCACTTGTATTAGTGTGGAAAAAACACTTTTCGCACTTGTGTTATTGTTGAAAAATCACTTTTCGCACTTGTGTTGGTGCAGGAAACCACTTTTGCACTTGTATTAGTGTGGAAAAACCACTTTTCGCACTTGTGTTAGTGTTGAAAAACCACTTTTCGCACTAGTGTTAGTGTTGAAAAACCACTTTTCGCACTTGTGTTAGTGTTGAAAAACCACTTTTCGTACTTGTGTTGGTGCAGGAAACCACTTTTGCACTTGTATTAGTGTGGAAAAAACACTTTTCGCACTTGTGTTAATGTTGAAAAACCACTTTTCGCACTTGTGTTAGTGTTGAAAAACCACTTTTCGCACTTGTGTTGGTGCAGGAATCCACTTTTGCACTTGTATTAGTGTGGAAAAAACACTTTTCGCACTTGCGATAGTGTTGAAAAACCACATTTCGCCCTTGTGTTGGTGCAGGAAACCACTTTTGCACTTGTATTAGTGTGGAAAAAACACTTTTCGCACTTGTGTTAATGTTGAAAAACCACTTTTCGCAGTTGTGTTCGTGTTGAAAAACCACTTTTCGCACTTGTGTTGGTGCAGGAAACCACTTTTGCACTTGTATTAGTGTGGAAAAAACACTTTTCGCACTTGTGTTTGTGTTGAAAAACCACTTTTCGCACTTGTGTTAGTGTTGAAAAACCACTTTTCGCACTTGTATTAGTGTTGAAAAACCACTTTTCGCACTTGTGTTAGTGTTGAAAAACCACTTTTCGCACTTGTGTTGGTGCAGGAAACCACTTTTGCACTTGTATTAGTGTGGAAAAACCACTTTTCGCACTTGTGTTAGTGTTGAAAAAACACTTTTCGCACTTGTGTTAGTGTTGAAAAACCACTTTTCGCACTTGTGTTAGTG
This sequence comes from Myxine glutinosa, assembly GCF_964187855.1. NCBI lineage: Eukaryota > Metazoa > Chordata > Myxini > Myxiniformes > Myxinidae > Myxine > Myxine glutinosa. Next base: position 343,669,789 of record NC_136261.1, read on the forward strand.
TTGAAAAACCAATTTTCGCACTTGTGTTGGTATTGAAAAACCACTTTTCGCACTTGTGTTGGTGCAGGAAACCACTTTTGCACTTGTATTAGGGTGGAAAAAACACGTCGCACTTGTGTTAGTGTTGAAAAACCACTTTTCGCACTTGTGTTAGTGTTGAAAAACCACTTTTCGCACTTGTGTTGGTGCAGGAAAGCACTTTTGCACTTGTATTAGTGTGGAAAAACCACTTTTCGCACTTGTATTGGTGTTGAAAAACCACTTTTCGCACTTGTGTTAGTGTTGAAAAACCACTTTTCGCAATTGTGTTGGTGCAGGAAACCACTTTTGCACTTGTATTAGTGTGGAAAAAACACTTTTCGCACTTGTGTTAGTGTTGAAAAACCACTTTTCGCACTTGTGTTGGTGCAGGAAACCACTTTTGCACTTGTATTAGTGTGGAAAAACCACTTTTCGCACTTGTGTTAGTGTTGAAAAACCACTTTTCGCACTAGTGTTAGTGTTGAAAAACCACTTTTCGCACTTGTGTTAGTGTTGAAAAACCACTTTTCGTACTTGTGTTGGTGCAGGAAACCACTTTTGCACTTGTATTAGTGTGGAAAAAACACTTTTCGCACTTGTGTTATTGTTGAAAAATCACTTTTCGCACTTGTGTTGGTGCAGGAAACCACTTTTGCACTTGTATTAGTGTGGAAAAACCACTTTTCGCACTTGTGTTAGTGTTGAAAAACCACTTTTCGCACTAGTGTTAGTGTTGAAAAACCACTTTTCGCACTTGTGTTAGTGTTGAAAAACCACTTTTCGTACTTGTGTTGGTGCAGGAAACCACTTTTGCACTTGTATTAGTGTGGAAAAAACACTTTTCGCACTTGTGTTAATGTTGAAAAACCACTTTTCGCACTTGTGTTAGTGTTGAAAAACCACTTTTCGCACTTGTGTTGGTGCAGGAATCCACTTTTGCACTTGTATTAGTGTGGAAAAAACACTTTTCGCACTTGCGATAGTGTTGAAAAACCACTTTTCGCCCTTGTGTTGGTGCAGGAAACCACTTTTGCACTTGTATTAGTGTGGAAAAAACACTTTTCGCACTTGTGTTTGTGTTGAAAAACCACTTTTCGCACTTGTGTTAGTGTTGAAAAACCACTTTTCGCACTTGTATTAGTGTTGAAAAACCACTTTTCGCACTTGTGTTAGTGTTGAAAAACCACTTTTCGCACTTGTGTTGGTGCAGGAAACCACTTTTGCACTTGTATGAGTGTGGAAAAACCACTTTTCGCACTTGTGTTAGTGTTGAAAAACCACTTTTCGTACTTGTGTTAGTGTTGAAAAACCACTTCGCACTTGTGTTGGTGCAGGAAACCACTTTTGCACTTGTATTAGTGTGGAAAAAACACTTTTTGCACTTGTGATAGTGTTGAAAAACCACTTTTCGCACTTGTGTTAGTGTTGAAAAACCAATTTTCGCACTTGTGTTGGTATTGAAAAACCACTTTTCGCACTTGTGTTGGTGCAGGAAACCACTTTTGCACTTGTATTAGGGTGGAAAAAACACGTCGCACTTGTGTTAGTGTTGAAAAACCACTTTTCGCACTTGTGTTAGTGTTGAAAAACCACTTTTCGCACTTGTGTTGGTGCAGGAAAGCACTTTTGCACTTGTATTAGTGTGGAAAAACCACTTTTCGCACTTGTATTGGTGTTGAAAAACCACTTTTCGCACTTGTGTTAGTGTTGAAAAACCACTTTTCGCAATTGTGTTGGTGCAGGAAACCACTTTTGCACTTGTATTAGTGTGGAAAAAACACTTTTCGCACTTGTGTTAGTGTTGAAAAACCACTTTTCGCACTTGTGTTGGTGCAGGAAACCACTTTTGCACTTGTATTAGTGTGGAAAAACCACTTTTCGCACTTGTGTTAGTGTTGAAAAACCACTTTTCGCACTAGTGTTAGTGTTGAAAAACCACTTTTCGCACTTGTGTTAGTGTTGAAAAACCACTTTTCGTACTTGTGTTGGTGCAGGAAACCACTTTTGCACTTGTATTAGTGTGGAAAAAACACTTTTCGCACTTGTGTTATTGTTGAAAAATCACTTTTCGCACTTGTGTTGGTGCAGGAAACCACTTTTGCACTTGTATTAGTGTGGAAAAACCACTTTTCGCACTTGTGTTAGTGTTGAAAAACCACTTTTCGCACTAGTGTTAGTGTTGAAAAACCACTTTTCGCACTTGTGTTAGTGTTGAAAAACCACTTTTCGTACTTGTGTTGGTGCAGGAAACCACTTTTGCACTTGTATTAGTGTGGAAAAAACACTTTTCGCACTTGTGTTAATGTTGAAAAACCACTTTTCGCACTTGTGTTAGTGTTGAAAAACCACTTTTCGCACTTGTGTTGGTGCAGGAATCCACTTTTGCACTTGTATTAGTGTGGAAAAAACACTTTTCGCACTTGCGATAGTGTTGAAAAACCACTTTTCGCCCTTGTGTTGGTGCAGGAAACCACTTTTGCACTTGTATTAGTGTGGAAAAAACACTTTTCGCACTTGTGTTTGTGTTGAAAAACCACTTTTCGCACTTGTGTTAGTGTTGAAAAACCACTTTTCGCACTTGTATTAGTGTTGAATAACCACTTTTCGCACTTGTGTTAGTGTTGAAAAACCACTTTTCGCACTTGTGTTGGTGCAGGAAACCACTTTTGCACTTGTATGAGTGTGGAAAAACCAATTTTCGCACTTGTGTTAGTGTTGAAAAACCACTTTTCGCACTTGTGTTGGTGCAGGAAACCACTTTTGCACTTGTATTAGGGTGGAAAAAACACGTCGCACTTGTGTTAGTGTTGAAAAACCACTTTTCGCACTTGTGTTAGTGTTGAAAAACCACTTTTCGCACTTGTGTTGGTGCAGGAAAGCACTTTTGCACTTGTATTAGTGTGGAAAAACCACTTTTCGCACTTGTATTGGTGTTGAAAAACCACTTTTCGCACTTGTGTTAGTGTTGAAAAACCACTTTTCGCAATTGTGTTGGTGCAGGAAACCACTTTTGCACTTGTATTAGTGTGGAAAAAACACTTTTCGCACTTGTGATAGTGTTGAAAAACCACTTTTCGCACTTGTGTTGGTGCAGGAAACCACTTTTGCACTTGTATTAGTGTGGAAAAACCACTTTTCGCACTTGTGTTAGTGTTGAAAAACCACTTTTCGCACTAGTGTTAGTGTTGAAAAACCACTTTTCGCACTTGTGTTAGTGTTGAAAAACCACTTTTCGTACTTGTGTTGGTGCAGGAAACCACTTTTGCACTTGTATTAGTGTGGAAAAAACACTTTTCGCACTTGTGTTATTGTTGAAAAATCACTTTTCGCACTTGTGTTGGTGCAGGAAACCACTTTTGCACTTGTATTAGTGTGGAAAAACCACTTTTCGCACTTGTGTTAGTGTTGAAAAACCACTTTTCGCACTAGTGTTAGTGTTGAAAAACCACTTTTCGCACTTGTGTTAGTGTTGAAAAACCACTTTTCGTACTTGTGTTGGTGCAGGAAACCACTTTTGCACTTGTATTAGTGTGGAAAAAACACTTTTCGCACTTGTGTTAATGTTGAAAAACCACTTTTCGCACTTGTGTTAGTGTTGAAAAACCACTTTTCGCACTTGTGTTGGTGCAGGAATCCACTTTTGCACTTGTATTAGTGTGGAAAAAACACTTTTCGCACTTGCGATAGTGTTGAAAAACCACTTTTCGCCCTTGTGTTGGTGCAGGAAACCACTTTTGCACTTGTATTAGTGTGGAAAAAACACTTTTCGCACTTGTGTTTGTGTTGAAAAACCACTTTTCGCACTTGTGTTAGTGTTGAAAAACCACTTTTCGCACTTGTATTAGTGTTGAAAAACCACTTTTCGCACTTGTGTTAGTGTTGAAAAACCACTTTTCGCACTTGTGTTGGTGCAGGAAACCACTTTTGCACTTGTATGAGTGTGGAAAAACCACTTTTGGCACTTGTGTTAGTGTTGAAAAACCACTTTTCGTACTTGTGTTAGTGTTGAAAAACCACTTCGCACTTGTGTTGGTGCAGGAAACCACTTTTGCACTTGTATTAGTGTGGAAAAAACACTTTTTGCACTTGTGATAGTGTTGAAAAACCACTTTTCGCACTTGTGTTAGTGTTGAAAAACCAATTTTCGCACTTGTGTTGGTATTGAAAAACCACTTTTCGCACTTGTGTTGGTGCAGGAAACCACTTTTGCACTTGTATTAGGGTGGAAAAAACACGTCGCACTTGTGTTAGTGTTGAAAAACCACTTTTCGCACTTGTGTTAGTGTTGAAAAACCACTTTTCGCACTTGTGTTGGTGCAGGAAAGCACTTTTGCACTTGTATTAGTGTGGAAAAACCACTTTTCGCACTTGTATTGGTGTTGAAAAACCACTTTTCGCACTTGTGTTCGTGTTGAAAAACCACTTTTCGCAATTGTGTTGGTGCAGGAAACCACTTTTGCACTTGTATTAGTGTGGAAAAAACACTTTTCGCACTTGTGTTAGTGTTGAAAAACCACTTTTCGCACTTGTGTTGGTGCAGGAAACCACTTTTGCACTTGTATTAGTGTGGAAAAACCACTTTTCGCACTTGTGTTAGTGTTGAAAAACCACTTTTCGCACTAGTGTTAGTGTTGAAAAACCACTTTTCGCACTTGTGTTAGTGTTGAAAAACCACTTTTCGTACTTGTGTTGGTGCAGGAAACCACTTTTGCACTTGTATTAGTGTGGAAAAAACACTTTTCGCACTTGTGTTATTGTTGAAAAATCACTTTTCGCACTTGTGTTGGTGCAGGAAACCACTTTTGCACTTGTATTAGTGTGGAAAAACCACTTTTCGCACTTGTGTTAGTGTTGAAAAACCACTTTTCGCACTAGTGTTAGTGTTGAAAAACCACTTTTCGCACTTGTGTTAGTGTTGAAAAACCACTTTTCGTACTTGTGTTGGTGCAGGAAACCACTTTTGCACTTGTATTAGTGTGGAAAAAACACTTTTCGCACTTGTGTTAATGTTGAAAAACCACTTTTCGCACTTGTGTTAGTGTTGAAAAACCACTTTTCGCACTTGTGTTGGTGCAGGAATCCACTTTTGCACTTGTATTAGTGTGGAAAAAACACTTTTCGCACTTGCGATAGTGTTGAAAAACCACTTTTCGCCCTTGTGTTGGTGCAGGAAACCACTTTTGCACTTGTATTAGTGTGGAAAAAACACTTTTCGCACTTGTGTTTGTGTTGAAAAACCACTTTTCGCACTTGTGTTAGTGTTGAAAAACCACTTTTCGCACTTGTATTAGTGTTGAATAACCACTTTTCGCACTTGTGTTAGTGTTGAAAAACCACTTTTCGCACTTGTGTTGGTGCAGGAAACCACTTTTGCACTTGTATGAGTGTGGAAAAACCAATTTTCGCACTTGTGTTAGTGTTGAAAAACCACTTTTCGCACTTGTGTTAGTGTTGAAAAACCACTTCGCACTTGTGTTGGTGCAGGAAACCACTTTTGCACTTGTATTAGTGTGGAAAAAACACTTTTTGCACTTGTGATAGTGTTGAAAAACCACTTTTCGCACTTGTGTTAGTGTTGAAAAACCACTTTTCGCACTTGTGTTGGTATTGAAAAACCACTTTTCGCACTTGTGTTGGTGCAGGAAACCACTTTTGCACTTGTATTAGGGTGGAAAAAACACGTCACACTTGTGTTAGTGTTGAAAAACCACTTTTCGCACTTGTGTTAGTGTTGAAAAACCACTTTTCGCACTTGTGTTGGTGCAGGAAAGCACTTTTGCACTTGTATTAGTGTGGAAAAACCACTTTTCGCACTTGTATTGGTGTTGAAAAACCACTTTTCGCACTTGTGTTAGTGTTGAAAAACCACTTTTCGCAATTGTGTTGGTGCAGGAAACCACTTTTGCACTTGTATTAGTGTGGAAAAAACACTTTTCGCACTTGTGTTAGTGTTGAAAAACCACTTTTCGCACTTGTGTTGGTGCAGGAAACCACTTTTGCACTTGTATTAGTGTGGAAAAACCACTTTTCGCACTTGTGTTAGTGTTGAAAAACCACTTTTCGCACTAGTGTTAGTGTTGAAAAACTACTTTTCGCACTTGTGTTAGTGTTGAAAAACCACTTTTCGTACTTGTGTTGGTGCAGGAAACCACTTTTGCACTTGTATTAGTGTGGAAAAAACACTTTTCGCACTTGTGATATTGTTGAAAAATCACTTTTCGCACTTGTGTTGGTGCAGGAAACCACTTTTGCACTTGTATTAGTGTGGAAAAACCACTTTTCGCACTTGTGTTAGTGTTGAAAAACCACTTTTCGCACTAGAGTTAGTGTTGAAAAACCACTTTTCGCACTTGTGTTAGTGTTGAAAAACCACTTTTCGTACTTGTGTTGGTGCAGGAAACCACTTTTGCACTTGTATTAGTGTGGAAAAAACACTTTTCGCACTTGTGTTAATGTTGAAAAACCACTTTTCGCACTTGTGTTAGTGTTGAAAACCACTTTTCGCACTTGTGTTGGTGCAGGAATCCACTTTTGCACTTGTATTAGTGTGGAAAAAACACTTTTCGCACTTGCGTTAGTGTTGAAAAACCACTTTTCCAACTTGTGTTGGTGCAGGAAACCACTTTTGCACTTGTATTAGTGTGGAAAAACCACTTTTCGCACTTGTGTTAGTGTTGAAAAACCACTTTTCGCACTTGTGTTAGTGTTGAAAAACCACTTTTCGCACTTGTGTTGGTGCAGGAAACCACTTTTGCACTTGATTAGTGTGGAAAAACCACTTTTCGCACTTGTGTTAGTGTTGAAAAACCACTTTTCGTACTTGTGTTAGTGTTGAAAAACCACTTTTCGCACTTGTGTTAGTGTTGAAAAACCACTTTTCGCACTTGTGTTGGTGCAGGAAACCACTTTTGCACTTGTATTAGTGTGGAAAAAACACTTTTTGCACTTGTGTTAGTGTTGAAAAACCACTTTTCGCACTTGTGTTAGTGTTGAAAAACCACTTTTCGCACTTGTGTTGGTGCAGGAAACCACTTTTGCACTTGTATTAGTGTGGAAAAAACACTTTTCGCACTTGTGTTATTGTTGAAAAAACACTTTTCGCAGTTGTGTTCGTGTTGAAAAACCACTTTTCGCACTTGTGTTGATGCAGGAAATCACTTTTGCACTTGTATTAGAGTGGAAAAAACACTTTTCGCACTTGTGTTTGTGTTGAAAAACCACTTTTCGCACTTGTGTTAGTGTTGAAAAATCACTTTTCGCACTTGTATTAGTGTTGAAAAACCACTTTTCGCACTTGTGTTAGTGTTGAAAAACCACTTTTCGCACTTGTGTTGGTGCAGGAAACCACTTTTGCACTTGTATTAGTGTGGAAAAACCACTTTTCGCACTTGTGTTAGTGTTGAAAAACCACTTTTCGCACTTGTGTTAGTGTTGAAAAACCACTTCGCACTTGTGTTGGTGCAGGAAACCACTTTTGCACTTGTATTAGTGTGGAAAAAACACTTTTTGCACTTGTGATAGTGTTGAAAAACCACTTTTCGCATTTGTGTTAGTGTTGAAAAACCACTTTTCGCACTTCTGTTGGTATTGAAAAACCACTTTTCGCACTTGTGTTGGTGCAGGAAACCACTTTTGCACTTGTATTAGTGTGGAAAAACCACTTTTCGCACTTGTGTTAGTGTTGAAAAACCACTTTTCGCACTTGTGTTAGTGTTGAAAAACCACTTTTTGCACCTGTGTTAGTGTTGAAAAACCACTTTTCGCACTTGTGTTGGTGCAGGAATCCACTTTTGCACTTGTATTAGGGTGGAAAAAACACTTCGCACTTGTGTTAGTGTTGAAAAACCACTTTTCGCACTTGTGTTAGTGTTGAAAAACCACTTTTCGCACTTGTGTTGGTGCAGGAAAGCACTTTGGCACTTGTATTAGTGTGGAAAAACCACTTTTCGCACTTGTATTGGTGTTGAAAAACCACTTTTCGCACTTGTGTTAGTGTTGAAAAACCACTTTTCGCAATTGTGTTGGTGCAGGAAACCACTTTTGCACTTGTATTAGTGTGGAAAAAACACTTTTCGCACTTGTGTTAGTGTTGAAAAACCACTTTTCGCACTTGTGTTAGTGTTGAAAAATCACTTTTCGCACTTGTGTTGGTGCAGGAAACCACTTTTGCACTTGTATTAGTGTGGAAAAACCACTTTTCGCACTTGTGTTAGTGTTGAAAAACCACTTCGCACTTGTGTTGGTGCAGGAAACCACTTTTGCACTTGTATTAGTGTGGAAAAAACACTTTTTGCACTTGTGATAGTGTTGAAAAACCACTTTTCGCACTTGTGTTAGTGTTGAAAAACCACTTTTCGCACTTCTGTTGGTATTGAAAAACCACTTTTCGCACTTGTGTTGGTGCAGGAAACCACTTTTGCACTTGTATTAGTGTGGAAAAACCACTTTTCGCACTTGTGTTAGTGTTGAAAAACCACTTTTCGCACTTGTGTTAGTGTTGAAAAACCACTTTTTGCACCTGTGTTAGTGTTGAAAAACCACTTTTCGCACTTGTGTTGGTGCAGGAATCCACTTTTGCACTTGTATTAGGGTGGAAAAATCACTTTTCGCACTTGTATTAGTGTTGAAAAACCACTTTTCGCACTTGTGTTAGTGTTGAAAAACCACTTTTCGCACTTGTGTTGGTGCAGGAAACCACTTTTGCACTTGTATTAGTGTGGAAAAACCACTTTTCGCACTTGTGTTAGTGTTGAAAAACCACTTTTCGCACTTGTGTTAGTGTTGAAAAACCACTTCGCACTTGTGTTGGTGCAGGAAACCACTTTTGCACTTGTATTAGTGTGGAAAAAACACTTTTTGCACTTGTGATAGTGTTGAAAAACCACTTTTCGCACTTGTGTTAGTGTTGAAAAACCACTTTTCGCACTTCTGTTGGTATTGAAAAACCACTTTTCGCACTTGTGTTGGTGCAGGAAACCACTTTTGCACTTGTATTAGTGTGGCAAAACCACTTTTCGCACTTGTGTTAGTGTTGAAAAACCACTTTTCGCACTTGTGTTAGTGTTGAAAAACCACTTTTTGCACCTGTGTTAGTGTTGAAAAACCACTTTTCGCACTTGTGTTGGTGCAGGAATCCACTTTTGCACTTGTATTAGTGTGGAAAAACCACTTTTCGCACTTGTATTGGTGTTGAAAAACCACTTTTCGCACTTGTGTTAGTGTTGAAAAACCACTTTTCGCAATTGTGTTGGTGCAGGAAACCACTTTTGCACTTGTATTAGTGTGGAAAAAACACTTTTCGCACTTGTGTTAGTGTTGAAAAACCACTTTTCGCACTTGTGTTAGTGTTGAAAAACCACTTTTCGCACTTGTGTTAGTGTTGAAAAACCACTTTTCGTACTTGTGTTGGTGCAGGAAACCACTTTTGCACTTGTATTAGTGTGGAAAAAACACTTTTCGCACTTGTGTTAATGTTGAAAAACCACTTTTCGCACTTGTGTTAGTTTTGAAAAACCACTTTTCGCACTTGTGTTGGTGCAGGAAACCACTTTTGCACTTGTATTAGTGTGGAAAAACCACTTTTCGCACTTGTGTTAGTGTTGAAAAACCACTTTTCGCACTTGTGTTAGTGTTGAAAAACCACTTTTCGCACTTGTGTTAGTGTTGAAAAACCATTTTCGCACTTGTGTTGGTGCAGGAAACCACTTTTGCACTTGTATTAGTGTGGAAAAAACACTTTTTGCACTTGTGATAGTGTTGAAAAACCACTTTTCGCACTTGTGTTAGTGTTGAAAAACCACTTTTCGCACTTGTGTTAGTGTTGAAAAACCACTTTTCGCACTTGTGTTGGTGCAGGAAACCACTTTTGCACTTGTATTAGTGTGGAAAAACCACTTTTCGCACTTGTGTTAGTGTTGAAAAACCACTTTTCGCACTTGTGTTAGTGTTGAAAAACCACTTTTCGCACTTGTGTTAGTGTTGAGAAACCACTTTTCGCACTTGTGTTGGTGCAGGAAACCACTTTTGCACTTGTATTAGTGTGGAAAAAACACTTTTCGCACTTGTGTTAGTGTTGAAAAACCACTTTTCGCACTTGTGTTAGTGTTGAAAAACCACTTTTCGCACTTGTGTTGGTGCAGGAAACCACTTTTGCACTTGTATTAGTGTGGAAAAACCACTTTTCGCACTTGTATTGGTGTTGAAAAACCACTTTTCGCACTTGTGTTAGTGTTGAAAAACCACTTTTCGCAATTGTGTTGGTGCAGGAAACCACTTTTGCACTTGTATTAGTGTGGAAAAAACACTTTTCGCACTTGTGTTAGTGTTGAAAAACCACTTTTCGCACTTGTGTTGGTGCAGGAAACCACTTTTGCACTTGTATTAGTGTGGAAAAACCACTTTTCGCACTTGTGTTAGTGTTGAAAAACCACTTTTCGTACTTGTGTTGGTGCAGGAAACCACTTTTGCACTTGTATTAGTGTGGAAAAAACACTTTTCGCACTTGTGTTAATGTTGAAAAACCACTTTTCGCACTTGTGTTAGTGTTGAAAAACCACTTTTCGCACTTGTGTTGGTGCAGGAATCCACTTTTGCACTTGTATTAGTGTGGAAAAAACACTTTTCGCACTTGCGATAGTGTTGAAAAACCACTTTTCGCCCTTGTGTTGGTGCAGGAAACCACTTTTGCACTTGTATTAGTGTGGAAAAAACACTTTTCGCACTTGTGTTTGTGTTGAAAAACCACTTTTCGCACTTGTGTTAGTGTTGAAAAACCACTTTTCGCACTTGTATTAGTGTTGAAAAACCACTTTTCGCACTTGTGTTAGTGTTGAAAAACCACTTTTCGCACTTGTGTTGGTGCAGGAAACCACTTTTGCACTTGTATTAGTGTGGAAAAACCACTTTTCGCACTTGTGTTAGTGTTGAAAAACCACTTTTCGCACTAGTGTTAGTGTTGAAAAACCACTTTTCGCACTTGTGTTAGTGTTGAAAAACCACTTTTCGTACTTGTGTTGGTGCAGGAAACCACTTTTGCACTTGTATTAGTGTGGAAAAAACACTTTTCGCACTTGTGTTAATGTTGAAAAACCACTTTTCGCACTTGTGTTAGTGTTGAAAAACCACTTTTCGCACTTGTGTTGGTGCAGGAATCCACTTTTGCACTTGTATTAGTGTGGAAAAAACACTTTTCGCACTTGCGATAGTGTTGAAAAACCACTTTTCGCCCTTGTGTTGGTGCAGGAAACCACTTTTGCACTTGTATTAGTGTGGAAAAAACACTTTTCGCACTTGTGTTTGTGTTGAAAAACCACTTTTCGCACTTGTGTTAGTGTTGAAAAACCACTTTTCGCACTTGTATTAGTGTTGAATAACCACTTTTCGCACTTGTGTTAGTGTTGAAAAACCACTTTTCGCACTTGTGTTGGTGCAGGAAACCACTTTTGCACTTGTATGAGTGTGGAAAAACCAATTTTCGCACTTGTGTTAGTGTTGAAAAACCACTTTTCGCACTTGTGTTGGTGCAGGAAACCACTTTTGCACTTGTATTAGGGTGGAAAAAACACGTCGCACTTGTGTTAGTGTTGAAAAACCACTTTTCGCACTTGTGTTAGTGTTGAAAAACCACTTTTCGCACTTGTGTTGGTGCAGGAAAGCACTTTTGCACTTGTATTAGTGTGGAAAAACCACTTTTCGCACTTGTATTGGTGTTGAAAAACCACTTTTCGCACTTGTGTTAGTGTTGAAAAACCACTTTTCGCAATTGTGTTGGTGCAGGAAACCACTTTTGCACTTGTATTAGTGTGGAAAAAACACTTTTCGCACTTGTGTTAGTGTTGAAAAACCACTTTTCGCACTTGTGTTGGTGCAGGAAACCACTTTTGCACTTGTATTAGTGTGGAAAAACCACTTTTCGCACTTGTGTTAGTGTTGAAAAACCACTTTTCGCACTAGTGTTAGTGTTGAAAAACCACTTTTCGCACTTGTGTTAGTGTTGAAAAACCACTTTTCGTACTTGTGTTGGTGCAGGAAACCACTTTTGCACTTGTATTAGTGTGGAAAAAACACTTTTCGCACTTGTGTTATTGTTGAAAAATCACTTTTCGCACTTGTGTTGGTGCAGGAAACCACTTTTGCACTTGTATTAGTGTGGAAAAACCACTTTTCGCACTTGTGTTAGTGTTGAAAAACCACTTTTCGCACTAGTGTTAGTGTTGAAAAACCACTTTTCGCACTTGTGTTAGTGTTGAAAAACCACTTTTCGTACTTGTGTTGGTGCAGGAAACCACTTTTGCACTTGTATTAGTGTGGAAAAAACACTTTTCGCACTTGTGTTAATGTTGAAAAACCACTTTTCGCACTTGTGTTAGTGTTGAAAAACCACTTTTCGCACTTGTGTTGGTGCAGGAATCCACTTTTGCACTTGTATTAGTGTGGAAAAAACACTTTTCGCACTTGCGATAGTGTTGAAAAACCACTTTTCGCCCTTGTGTTGGTGCAGGAAACCACTTTTGCACTTGTATTAGTGTGGAAAAAACACTTTTCGCACTTGTGTTTGTGTTGAAAAACCACTTTTCGCACTTGTGTTAGTGTTGAAAAACCACTTTTCGCACTTGTATTAGTGTTGAAAAACCACTTTTCGCACTTGTGTTAGTGTTGAAAAACCACTTTTCGCACTTGTGTTGATGCAGGAAACCACTTTTGCACTTGTATGAGTGTGGAAAAACCACTTTTCGCACTTGTGTTAGTGTTGAAAAACCACTTTTCGTACTTGTGTTAGTGTTGAAAAACCACTTCGCACTTGTGTTGGTGCAGGAAACCACTTTTGCACTTGTATTAGTGTGGAAAAAACACTTTTTGCACTTGTGATAGTGTTGAAAAACCACTTTTCGCACTTGTGTTAGTGTTGAAAAACCAATTTTCGCACTTGTGTTGGTATTGAAAAACCACTTTTCGCACTTGTGTTGGTGCAGGAAACCACTTTTGCACTTGTATTAGGGTGGAAAAAACACGTCGCACTTGTGTTAGTGTTGAAAAACCACTTTTCGCACTTGTGTTAGTGTTGAAAAACCACTTTTCGCACTTGTGTTGGTGCAGGAAAGCACTTTTGCACTTGTATTAGTGTGGAAAAACCACTTTTCGCACTTGTATTGGTGTTGAAAAACCACTTTTCGCACTTGTGTTAGTGTTGAAAAACCACTTTTCGCAATTGTGTTGGTGCAGGAAACCACTTTTGCACTTGTATTAGTGTGGAAAAAACACTTTTCGCACTTGTGTTAGTGTTGAAAAACCACTTTTCGCACTTGTGTTGGTGCAGGAAACCACTTTTGCACTTGTATTAGTGTGGAAAAACCACTTTTCGCACTTGTGTTAGTGTTGAAAAACCACTTTTCGCACTAGTGTTAGTGTTGAAAAACCACTTTTCGCACTTGTGTTAGTGTTGAAAAACCACTTTTCGTACTTGTGTTGGTGCAGGAAACCACTTTTGCACTTGTATTAGTGTGGAAAAAACACTTTTCGCACTTGTGTTATTGTTGAAAAATCACTTTTCGCACTTGTGTTGGTGCAGGAAACCACTTTTGCACTTGTATTAGTGTGGAAAAACCACTTTTCGCACTTGTGTTAGTGTTGAAAAACCACTTTTCGCACTAGTGTTAGTGTTGAAAAACCACTTTTCGCACTTGTGTTAGTGTTGAAAAACCACTTTTCGTACTTGTGTTGGTGCAGGAAACCACTTTTGCACTTGTATTAGTGTGGAAAAAACACTTTTCGCACTTGTGTTAATGTTGAAAAACCACTTTTCGCACTTGTGTTAGTGTTGAAAAACCACTTTTCGCACTTGTGTTGGTGCAGGAATCCACTTTTGCACTTGTATTAGTGTGGAAAAAACACTTTTCGCACTTGCGATAGTGTTGAAAAACCACTTTTCGCCCTTGTGTTGGTGCAGGAAACCACTTTTGCACTTGTATTAGTGTGGAAAAAACACTTTTCGCACTTGTGTTTGTGTTGAAAAACCACTTTTCGCACTTGTGTTAGTGTTGAAAAACCACTTTTCGCACTTGTATTAGTGTTGAATAACCACTTTTCGCACTTGTGTTAGTGTTGAAAAACCACTTTTCGCACTTGTGTTGGTGCAGGAAACCACTTTTGCACTTGTATGAGTGTGGAAAAACCAATTTTCGCACTTGTGTTAGTGTTGAAAAACCACTTTTCGCACTTGTGTTAGTGTTGAAAAACCACTTCGCACTTGTGTTGGTGCAGGAAACCACTTTTGCACTTGTATTAGTGTGGAAAAAACACTTTTTGCACTTGTGATAGTGTTGAAAAACCACTTTTCGCACTTGTGTTAGTGTTGAAAAACCACTTTTCGCACTTGTGTTGGTATTGAAAAACCACTTTTCGCACTTGTGTTGGTGCAGGAAACCACTTTTGCACTTGTATTAGGGTGGAAAAAACACGTCGCACTTGTGTTAGTGTTGAAAAACCACTTTTCGCACTTGTGTTAGTGTTGAAAAACCACTTTTCGCACTTGTGTTGGTGCAGGAAAGCACTTTTGCACTTGTATTAGTGTGGAAAAACCACTTTTCGCACTTGTATTGGTGTTGAAAAACCACTTTTCGCACTTGTGTTAGTGTTGAAAAACCACTTTTCGCAATTGTGTTGGTGCAGGAAACCACTTTTGCACTTGTATTAGTGTGGAAAAAACACTTTTCGCACTTGTGTTAGTGTTGAAAAACCACTTTTCGCACTTGTGTTGGTGCAGGAAACCACTTTTGCACTTGTATTAGTGTGGAAAAACCACTTTTCGCACTTGTGTTAGTGTTGAAAAACCACTTTTCGCACTAGTGTTAGTGTTGAAAAACTACTTTTCGCACTTGTGTTAGTGTTGAAAAACCACTTTTCGTACTTGTGTTGGTGCAGGAAACCACTTTTGCACTTGTATTAGTGTGGAAAAAACACTTTTCGCACTTGTGATATTGTTGAAAAATCACTTTTCGCACTTGTGTTGGTGCAGGAAACCACTTTTGCACTTGTATTAGTGTGGAAAAACCACTTTTCGCACTTGTGTTAGTGTTGAAAAACCACTTTTCGCACTAGAGTTAGTGTTGAAAAACCACTTTTCGCACTTGTGTTAGTGTTGAAAAACCACTTTTCGTACTTGTGTTGGTGCAGGAAACCACTTTTGCACTTGTATTAGTGTGGAAAAAACACTTTTCGCACTTGTGTTAATGTTGAAAAACCACTTTTCGCACTTGTGTTAGTGTTGAAAACCACTTTTCGCACTTGTGTTGGTGCAGGAATCCACTTTTGCACTTGTATTAGTGTGGAAAAAACACTTTTCGCACTTGCGTTAGTGTTGAAAAACCACTTTTCCAACTTGTGTTGGTGCAGGAAACCACTTTTGCACTTGTATTAGTGTGGAAAAACCACTTTTCGCACTTGTGTTAGTGTTGAAAAACCACTTTTCGCACTTGTGTTAGTGTTGAAAAACCACTTTTCGCACTTGTGTTGGTGCAGGAAACCACTTTTGCACTTGATTAGTGTGGAAAAACCACTTTTCGCACTTGTGTTAGTGTTGAAAAACCACTTTTCGTACTTGTGTTAGTGTTGAAAAACCACTTTTCGCACTTGTGTTAGTGTTGAAAAACCACTTTTCGCACTTGTGTTGGTGCAGGAAACCACTTTTGCACTTGTATTAGTGTGGAAAAAACACTTTTTGCACTTGTGTTAGTGTTGAAAAACCACTTTTCGCACTTGTGTTAGTGTTGAAAAACCACTTTTCGCACTTGTGTTGGTGCAGGAAACCACTTTTGCACTTGTATTAGTGTGGAAAAAACACTTTTCGCACTTGTGTTATTGTTGAAAAAACACTTTTCGCAGTGTGTTCGTGTTGAAAAACCACTTTTCGCACTTGTGTTGATGCAGGAAATCACTTTTGCACTTGTATTAGAGTGAAAAAACACTTTTCGCACTTGTGTTTGTGTTGAAAAACCACTTTTCGCACTTGTGTTAGTGTTGAAAAATCACTTTTCGCACTTGTATTAGTGTTGAAAAACCACTTTTCGCACTTGTGTTAGTGTTGAAAAACCACTTTTCGCACTTGTGTTGGTGCAGGAAACCACTTTTGCACTTGTATTAGTGTGGAAAAACCACTTTTCGCACTTGTGTTAGTGTTGAAAAACCACTTTCGCACTTGTGTTAGTGTTGAAAAACCACTTCGCACTTGTGTTGGTGCAGGAAACCACTTTTGCACTTGTATTAGTGTGGAAAAAACACTTTTTGCACTTGTGATAGTGTTGAAAAACCACTTTTCGCATTTGTGTTAGTGTTGAAAACCACTTTTCGCACTTTCTGTTGGTATTGAAAAACCACTTTTCGCACTTGTGTTGGTGCAGGAAACCACTTTTGCACTTGTATTAGTGTGGAAAAACCACTTTTCGCACTTGTGTTAGTGTTGAAAAACCACTTTCGCACTTGTGTTAGTGTTGAAAAACCACTTTTTGCACCTGTGTTAGTGTTGAAAAACCACTTTTCGCACTTGTGTTGGTGCAGGAATCCACTTTTGCACTTGTATTAGGGTGGAAAAAACACTTCGCACTTGTGTTAGTGTTGAAAAACCACTTTTCGCACTTGTGTTAGTGTTGAAAAACCACTTTTCGCACTTGTGTTGGTGCAGGAAAGCACTTTGGCACTTGTATTAGTGTGGAAAAAACCACTTTTCGCACTTGTATTGGTGTTGAAAAACCACTTTTCGCACTTGTGTTAGTGTTGAAAAACCACTTTTCGCAATTGTGTTGGTGCAGGAAACCACTTTTGCACTTGTATTAGTGTGGAAAAAACACTTTTCGCACTTGTGTTAGTGTTGAAAAACCACTTTTCGCACTTGTGTTAGTGTTGAAAAATCACTTTTCGCACTTGTGTTGGTGCAGGAAACCACTTTTGCACTTGTATTAGTGTGGAAAAAACCACTTTTCGCACTTGTGTTAGTGTTGAAAAACCACTTCGCACTTGTGTTGGTGCAGGAAACCACTTTTGCACTTGTATTAGTGTGGAAAAAACACTTTTTGCACTTGTGATAGTGTTGAAAAACCACTTTTCGCACTTGTGTTAGTGTTGAAAAACCACTTTTCGCACTTCTGTGGTATTGAAAAACCACTTTTCGCACTTGTGTTGGTGCAGGAAACCACTTTGCACTTGTATTAGTGTGGAAAAACCACTTTTCGCACTTGTGTTAGTGTTGAAAAACCACTTTTCGCACTTGTGTTAGTGTTGAAAAACCACTTTTTGCACCTGTGTTAGTGTTGAAAAACCACTTTTCGCACTTGTGTTGGTGCAGGAATCCACTTTTGCACTTGTATTAGGGTGGAAAAAATCACTTTTCGCACTTGTATTAGTGTTGAAAAAACCACTTTTCGCACTTGTGTTAGTGTTGAAAAACCACTTTTCGCACTTGTGTTGGTGCAGGAAACCACTTTTGCACTTGTATTAGTGTGGAAAAACCACTTTTCGCACTTGTGTTAGTGTTGAAAAACCACTTTTCGCACTTGTGTTAGTGTTGAAAAACCACTTCGCACTTGTGTTGGTGCAGGAAACCACTTTTGCACTTGTATTAGTGTGGAAAAAAACACTTTTTGCACTTGTGATAGTGTTGAAAAACCACTTTTCGCACTTGTGTTAGTGTTGAAAAACCACTTTTCGCACTTCTGTTGGTATTGAAAAACCACTTTTCGCACTTGTGTTGGTGCAGGAAACCACTTTTGCACTTGTATTAGTGTGGAAAACCACTTTTCGCACTTGTGTTAGTGTTGAAAAACCACTTTTCGCACTTGTGTTAGTGTTGAAAAACCACTTTTTGCACCTGTGTTAGTGTTGAAAAACCACTTTTCGCACTTGTGTTGGTGCAGGAATCCACTTTTTGCACTTGTATTAGTGTGGAAAAACCACTTTTCGCACTTGTATTGGTGTTGAAAAACCACTTTTCGCACTTGTGTTAGTGTTGAAAAACCACTTTTCGCAATTGTGTTGGTGCAGGAAACCACTTTTGCACTTGTATTAGTGTGGAAAAAACACTTTTCGCACTTGTGTTAGTGTTGAAAAACCACTTTTCGCACTTGTGTTAGTGTTGAAAAACCACTTTTCGCACTTGTGTTAGTGTTGAAAAACCACTTTTCGTACTTGTGTTGGTGCAGGAAACCACTTTTGCACTTGTATTAGTGTGGAAAAAACACTTTTCGCACTTGTGTTAATGTTGAAAAACCACTTTTCGCACTTGTGTTAGTTTTGAAAAACCACTTTTCGCACTTGTGTTGGTGCAGGAAACCACTTTTGCACTTGTATTAGTGTGGAAAAACCACTTTTCGCACTTGTGTTAGTGTTGAAAAACCACTTTTCGCACTTGTGTTAGTGTTGAAAAACCACTTTTCGCACTTGTGTTAGTGTTGAAAAACCATTTTCGCACTTGTGTTGGTGCAGGAAACCACTTTTGCACTTGTATTAGTGTGGAAAAAACACTTTTTGCACTTGTGATAGTGTTGAAAAACCACTTTTCGCACTTGTGTTAGTGTTGAAAAACCACTTTTCGCACTTGTGTTAGTGTTGAAAAACCACTTTTCGCACTTGTGTTGGTGCAGGAAACCACTTTTGCACTTGTATTAGTGTGGAAAAACCACTTTTCGCACTTGTGTTAGTGTTGAAAAACCACTTTTCGCACTTGTGTTAGTGTTGAAAAACCACTTTTCGCACTTGTGTTAGTGTTGAGAAACCACTTTTCGCACTTGTGTTGGTGCAGGAAACCACTTTTGCACTTGTATTAGTGTGGAAAAAACACTTTTCGCACTTGTGTTAGTGTTGAAAAACCACTTTTCGCACTTGTGTTAGTGTTGAAAAACCACTTTTCGCACTTGTGTTGGTGCAGGAAAGCACTTTTGCACTTGTATTAGTGTGGAAAACCACTTTTCGCACTTGTGTTGGTGTTGAAAAACCACTTTTCGCACTTGTGTTAGTGTTGAAAAACCACTTTTCGCACTTGTGTTAGTGTTGAAAAACCACTTTTCGCACTTGTGTTAGTGTTGAAAAACCACTTTTCGCACTTTTGTTGGTGCAGGAAACCACTTTTGCACTTGTATTAGTGTGGAAAAACCACTTTTCGCACTTGTGTTAGTGTTGAAAAAACCCTTTTCGCACTTGTGTTTAGTGTTGAAAAACCACTTTTCGCACTTGTGTTAGTGTTGAAAAACCACTTTTCGCACTTGTGTTGGTGCAGGAAACCACGTTTGCACTTGTATCAGTGTGGAAAAAACACTTTTCGCACTTGTGTTAGTGTTGAAAAACCACTTTTCGCACTTGTGTTCGTGTTGAAAAACCACTTTTCGCACTTGTGTTGGTGTTGAAAAACCACTTTTCGCACTTGTGTTGGTGCAGGAAACCACTTTTGCACTTGTATTAGTGTGGAAAAACCACTTTTCGCACTTGTGTTAGTGTTGAAAAACCACTTTTCGCACTTGTGTTAGTGTTGAAAAACCACTTTTCGCATCTGTGTTAGTGTTGAAAAACCACTTTTCGCACTTGTGTTGGTGCAGGAAACCACTTTTGCACTTGTATTAGTGTGGAAAAACCACTTTTCGCACTTGTGTTAGTGTTGAAAAACCACTTTTCGCACTTGTGTTAGTGTTGAAAAACCACTTTTCGCACTTGTGTTAGTGTTGAAAAACCACTTTTCGCACTTGTGTTAGTGTTGAAAAACCACTTTTCGCACTTGTGTTAGTGTTGAAAAACCACTTTTCGCACTTGTGTTGGTGCAGGAAACCACGTTTGCACTTGTATTAGTGTGGAAAAAACACTTTTCGCACTTGTGTTAGTGTTGAAAAAACATTTTCGCATTGTGTTGGTGCAGGAAACCACGTTTGCACTTGTATCAGTGTGAAAAAAACACTTTTCGCACTTGTGTTAGTGTTGAAAAAACACTTTTCGCACTTGTGTTAGTGTTGAAAAACCACTTTTCGCACTTGTGTTAGTGTTGAAAAAACCACTTTTCGCACTTGTGTTGGTGTTGAAAAACCACTTTTCGCACTTGTGTTGGTGCAGGAAACCACTTTTGCACTTGTATTAGTGTGGAAAAACCACTTTTCGCGCTTGTGTTAGTGTTGAAAAACCACTTTTCGCACTTGTGTTAGTGTTGAAAAACCACTTTTCGCACCTGTGTTAGTGTTGAAAAACCACTTTTCGCACTTGTGTTGGTGCAGGAAACCACTTTTGCACTTGTATTAGTGTGAAAAAAATACTTTTCGCACTTGTGTTAGTGTTGAAAAACCACATTTCGCACTTGTGTTAGTGTTGAAAAACCACTTTTCGCACTTGTGTTAGTGTTGAAAAACCACTTTTCGCACTTGTGTTGGTGCAGGAAACCACTTTTGCACTTGTATTAGTGTGGAAAAAACACTTTTCGCACTTGTGTTTGTGTTGAAAAACCACTTTTCGCACTTGTGTTAGTGTTGAAAAACCACTTTTCGCACTTGTATTAGTGTTGAAAAACCACTTTTCGCACTTGTGTTGGTGTTGAAAAACCACTTTTCGCACTTGTGTTGGTGCAGGAAACCACTTTTGCACTTGTATTAGTGTGGAAAAACCACTTTTCGCACTTGTGATAGTGTTGAAAAACCACTTTTCGCACTTGTGTTAGTGTTGAAAAACCACTTTTCGCACTTGTGTTAGTGTTGAAAAACCACTTTTCGCACTTGTGTTAGTGTTGAAAAACCACTTTTCGCACTTGTGTTAGTGTTGAAAAAACCCTTTTCGCACTTGTGTTAGTGTTGAAAAACCACTTTTCGCACTTGTGTTAGTGTTGAAAAACCACTTTTCGCACTTGTGTTGGTGCAGGAAACCACGTTTGCACTTGTATCAGTGTGGAAAAAACACTTTTCGCACTTGTGTTAGTGTTGAAAAACCACTTTTCGCACTTGTGTTCGTGTTGAAAAACCACTTTTCGCACTTGTGTTAGTGTTGAAAAAACCCTTTTCGCACTTGTGTTAGTGTGAAAAACCACTTTTCGCACTTGTGTTAGTGTTGAAAAACCACTTTTCGCACTTGTGTTGGTGCAGGAAACCACGTTTGCACTTGTATCAGTGTGGAAAAAACACTTTTCGCACTTGTGTTAGTGTTGAAAAACCACTTTTCGCACTTGTGTTCGTGTTGAAAAACCACTTTTCGCACTTGTGTTGGTGTTGAAAAACCACTTTTCGCACTTGTGTTGGTGCAGGAAACCACTTTTGCACTTGTATTAGTGTGGAAAAACCACTTTCCGCACTTGTGTTAGTGTTGAAAAACCACTTTTCGCACTTGTGTTAGTGTTGAAAAACCACTTTTCGCATCTGTGTTAGTGTTGAAAAACCACTTTTCGCACTTGTGTTGGTGCAGGAAACCACTTTTGCACTTGTATTAGTGTGGAAAAACCACTTTTCGCACTTGTGTTAGTGTTGAAAAACCACTTTTCGCACTTCTGTTAGTGTTGAAAAACCACTTTTCGCACTTGTGTTAGTGTTGAAAAACCACTTTTCGCACTTGTGTTAGTGTTGAAAAACCACTTTTCGCACTTGTGTTAGTGTTGAAAAACCACTTTTCGCACTTGTGTTGGTGCAGGAAACCACGTTTGCACTTGTATTAGTGTGGAAAAAACACTTTTCGCACTTGTGTTAGTGTTGAAAAAACACTTTTCGCACTTGTGTTAGTGTTGAAAAATCACTTTTCGCACTTGTGTTGGTGCAGGAAACCACTTTTGCACTTGTATTAGTGTGGAAAAACCACTTTTCGCACTTGTGTTAGTGTTGAAAAACCACTTTTCGCACTTGTGTTAGTGTTGAAAAACCACTTTTCGCACTTGTGTTAGTGTTGAAAAACCACTTTTCGTACTTGTGTTGGTGCAGGAAACCACTTTTGCACTTGTATTAGTGTGGAAAAAACACTTTTCGCACTTGTGTTATTGTTGAAAAATCACTTTTCGCACTTGTGTTGGTGCAGGAAACCACTTTTGCACTTGTATTAGTGTGGAAAAACCACTTTTCGCACTTGTGTTAGTGTTGAAAAACCACTTTTCGCACTAGTGTTAGTGTTGAAAAACCACTTTTCGCACTTGTGTTAGTGTTGAAAAACCACTTTTCGTACTTGTGTTGGTGCAGGAAACCACTTTTGCACTTGTATTAGTGTGGAAAAAACACTTTTCGCACTTGTGTTAATGTTGAAAAACCACTTTTCGCACTTGTGTTAGTGTTGAAAAACCACTTTTCGCACTTGTGTTGGTGCAGGAATCCACTTTTGCACTTGTATTAGTGTGGAAAAAACACTTTTCGCACTTGCGATAGTGTTGAAAAACCACTTTTCGCCCTTGTGTTGGTGCAGGAAACCACTTTTGCACTTGTATTAGTGTGGAAAAAACACTTTTCGCACTTGTGTTTGTGTTGAAAAACCACTTTTCGCACTTGTGTTAGTGTTGAAAAACCACTTTTCGCACTTGTATTAGTGTTGAAAAACCACTTTTCGCACTTGTGTTAGTGTTGAAAAACCACTTTTCGCACTTGTGTTGGTGCAGGAAACCACTTTTGCACTTGTATGAGTGTGGAAAAACCACTTTTCGCACTTGTGTTAGTGTTGAAAAACCACTTTTCGTACTTGTGTTAGTGTTGAAAAACCACTTCGCACTTGTGTTGGTGCAGGAAACCACTTTTGCACTTGTATTAGTGTGGAAAAAACACTTTTTGCACTTGTGATAGTGTTGAAAAACCACTTTTCGCACTTGTGTTAGTGTTGAAAAACCAATTTTCGCACTTGTGTTGGTATTGAAAAACCACTTTTCGCACTTGTGTTGGTGCAGGAAACCACTTTTGCACTTGTATTAGGGTGGAAAAAACACGTCGCACTTGTGTTAGTGTTGAAAAACCACTTTTCGCACTTGTGTTAGTGTTGAAAAACCACTTTTCGCACTTGTGTTGGTGCAGGAAAGCACTTTTGCACTTGTATTAGTGTGGAAAAACCACTTTTCGCACTTGTATTGGTGTTGAAAAACCACTTTTCGCACTTGTGTTAGTGTTGAAAAACCACTTTTCGCAATTGTGTTGGTGCAGGAAACCACTTTTGCACTTGTATTAGTGTGGAAAAAACACTTTTCGCACTTGTGTTAGTGTTGAAAAACCACTTTTCGCACTTGTGTTGGTGCAGGAAACCACTTTTGCACTTGTATTAGTGTGGAAAAACCACTTTTCGCACTTGTGTTAGTGTTGAAAAACCACTTTTCGCACTAGTGTTAGTGTTGAAAAACCACTTTTCGCACTTGTGTTAGTGTTGAAAAACCACTTTTCGTACTTGTGTTGGTGCAGGAAACCACTTTTGCACTTGTATTAGTGTGGAAAAAACACTTTTCGCACTTGTGTTATTGTTGAAAAATCACTTTTCGCACTTGTGTTGGTGCAGGAAACCACTTTTGCACTTGTATTAGTGTGGAAAAACCACTTTTCGCACTTGTGTTAGTGTTGAAAAACCACTTTTCGCACTAGTGTTAGTGTTGAAAAACCACTTTTCGCACTTGTGTTAGTGTTGAAAAACCACTTTTCGTACTTGTGTTGGTGCAGGAAACCACTTTTGCACTTGTATTAGTGTGGAAAAAACACTTTTCGCACTTGTGTTAATGTTGAAAAACCACTTTTCGCACTTGTGTTAGTGTTGAAAAACCACTTTTCGCACTTGTGTTGGTGCAGGAATCCACTTTTGCACTTGTATTAGTGTGGAAAAAACACTTTTCGCACTTGCGATAGTGTTGAAAAACCACTTTTCGCCCTTGTGTTGGTGCAGGAAACCACTTTTGCACTTGTATTAGTGTGGAAAAAACACTTTTCGCACTTGTGTTTGTGTTGAAAAACCACTTTTCGCACTTGTGTTAGTGTTGAAAAACCACTTTTCGCACTTGTATTAGTGTTGAATAACCACTTTTCGCACTTGTGTTAGTGTTGAAAAACCACTTTTCGCACTTGTGTTGGTGCAGGAAACCACTTTTGCACTTGTATGAGTGTGGAAAAACCAATTTTCGCACTTGTGTTAGTGTTGAAAAACCACTTTTCGCACTTGTGTTAGTGTTGAAAAACCACTTCGCACTTGTGTTGGTGCAGGAAACCACTTTTGCACTTGTATTAGTGTGGAAAAAACACTTTTTGCACTTGTGATAGTGTTGAAAAACCACTTTTCGCACTTGTGTTAGTGTTGAAAAACCACTTTTCGCACTTGTGTTGGTATTGAAAAACCACTTTTCGCACTTGTGTTGGTGCAGGAAACCACTTTTGCACTTGTATTAGGGTGGAAAAAACACGTCGCACTTGTGTTAGTGTTGAAAAACCACTTTTCGCACTTGTGTTAGTGTTGAAAAACCACTTTTCGCACTTGTGTTGGTGCAGGAAAGCACTTTTGCACTTGTATTAGTGTGGAAAAACCACTTTTCGCACTTGTATTGGTGTTGAAAAACCACTTTTCGCACTTGTGTTAGTGTTGAAAAACCACTTTTCGCAATTGTGTTGGTGCAGGAAACCACTTTTGCACTTGTATTAGTGTGGAAAAAACACTTTTCGCACTTGTGTTAGTGTTGAAAAACCACTTTTCGCACTTGTGTTGGTGCAGGAAACCACTTTTGCACTTGTATTAGTGTGGAAAAACCACTTTTCGCACTTGTGTTAGTGTTGAAAAACCACTTTTCGCACTAGTGTTAGTGTTGAAAAACTACTTTTCGCACTTGTGTTAGTGTTGAAAAACCACTTTTCGTACTTGTGTTGGTGCAGGAAACCACTTTTGCACTTGTATTAGTGTGGAAAAAACACTTTTCGCACTTGTGATATTGTTGAAAAATCACTTTTCGCACTTGTGTTGGTGCAGGAAACCACTTTTGCACTTGTATTAGTGTGGAAAAACCACTTTTCGCACTTGTGTTAGTGTTGAAAAACCACTTTTCGCACTAGAGTTAGTGTTGAAAAACCACTTTTCGCACTTGTGTTAGTGTTGAAAAACCACTTTTCGTACTTGTGTTGGTGCAGGAAACCACTTTTGCACTTGTATTAGTGTGGAAAAAACACTTTTCGCACTTGTGTTAATGTTGAAAAACCACTTTTCGCACTTGTGTTAGTGTTGAAAACCACTTTTCGCACTTGTGTTGGTGCAGGAATCCACTTTTGCACTTGTATTAGTGTGGAAAAAACACTTTTCGCACTTGCGTTAGTGTTGAAAAACCACTTTTCCAACTTGTGTTGGTGCAGGAAACCACTTTTGCACTTGTATTAGTGTGGAAAAACCACTTTTCGCACTTGTGTTAGTGTTGAAAAACCACTTTTCGCACTTGTGTTAGTGTTGAAAAACCACTTTTCGCACTTGTGTTGGTGCAGGAAACCACTTTTGCACTTGATTAGTGTGGAAAAACCACTTTTCGCACTTGTGTTAGTGTTGAAAAACCACTTTTCGTACTTGTGTTAGTGTTGAAAAACCACTTTTCGCACTTG
Organism: Myxine glutinosa; assembly: GCF_964187855.1. Classification (NCBI taxonomy): domain Eukaryota; kingdom Metazoa; phylum Chordata; class Myxini; order Myxiniformes; family Myxinidae; genus Myxine; species Myxine glutinosa. The sequence goes on from NC_136261.1 coordinate 343,695,330, forward strand.
TGTTAGTGTTGAAAAACCACTTTTCGCACTTGTGTTGGTGCAGGAAACCACTTTTGCACTTGTATTAGTGTGGAAAAAACACTTTTTGCACTTGTGTTAGTGTTGAAAAACCACTTTTCGCACTTGTGTTAGTGTTGAAAAACCACTTTTCGCACTTGTGTTGGTGCAGGAAACCACTTTTGCACTTGTATTAGTGTGGAAAAAACACTTTTCGCACTTGTGTTATTGTTGAAAAAACACTTTTCGCAGTTGTGTTCGTGTTGAAAAACCACTTTTCGCACTTGTGTTGATGCAGGAAATCACTTTTGCACTTGTATTAGAGTGGAAAAAACACTTTTCGCACTTGTGTTTGTGTTGAAAAACCACTTTTCGCACTTGTGTTAGTGTTGAAAAATCACTTTTCGCACTTGTATTAGTGTTGAAAAACCACTTTTCGCACTTGTGTTAGTGTTGAAAAACCACTTTTCGCACTTGTGTTGGTGCAGGAAACCACTTTTGCACTTGTATTAGTGTGGAAAAACCACTTTTCGCACTTGTGTTAGTGTTGAAAAACCACTTTTCGCACTTGTGTTAGTGTTGAAAAACCACTTCGCACTTGTGTTGGTGCAGGAAACCACTTTTGCACTTGTATTAGTGTGGAAAAAACACTTTTTGCACTTGTGATAGTGTTGAAAAACCACTTTTCGCATTTGTGTTAGTGTTGAAAAACCACTTTTCGCACTTCTGTTGGTATTGAAAAACCACTTTTCGCACTTGTGTTGGTGCAGGAAACCACTTTTGCACTTGTATTAGTGTGGAAAAACCACTTTTCGCACTTGTGTTAGTGTTGAAAAACCACTTTTCGCACTTGTGTTAGTGTTGAAAAACCACTTTTTGCACCTGTGTTAGTGTTGAAAAACCACTTTTCGCACTTGTGTTGGTGCAGGAATCCACTTTTGCACTTGTATTAGGGTGGAAAAAACACTTCGCACTTGTGTTAGTGTTGAAAAACCACTTTTCGCACTTGTGTTAGTGTTGAAAAACCACTTTTCGCACTTGTGTTGGTGCAGGAAAGCACTTTGGCACTTGTATTAGTGTGGAAAAACCACTTTTCGCACTTGTATTGGTGTTGAAAAACCACTTTTCGCACTTGTGTTAGTGTTGAAAAACCACTTTTCGCAATTGTGTTGGTGCAGGAAACCACTTTTGCACTTGTATTAGTGTGGAAAAAACACTTTTCGCACTTGTGTTAGTGTTGAAAAACCACTTTTCGCACTTGTGTTAGTGTTGAAAAATCACTTTTCGCACTTGTGTTGGTGCAGGAAACCACTTTTGCACTTGTATTAGTGTGGAAAAACCACTTTTCGCACTTGTGTTAGTGTTGAAAAACCACTTCGCACTTGTGTTGGTGCAGGAAACCACTTTTGCACTTGTATTAGTGTGGAAAAAACACTTTTTGCACTTGTGATAGTGTTGAAAAACCACTTTTCGCACTTGTGTTAGTGTTGAAAAACCACTTTTCGCACTTCTGTTGGTATTGAAAAACCACTTTTCGCACTTGTGTTGGTGCAGGAAACCACTTTTGCACTTGTATTAGTGTGGAAAAACCACTTTTCGCACTTGTGTTAGTGTTGAAAAACCACTTTTCGCACTTGTGTTAGTGTTGAAAAACCACTTTTTGCACCTGTGTTAGTGTTGAAAAACCACTTTTCGCACTTGTGTTGGTGCAGGAATCCACTTTTGCACTTGTATTAGGGTGGAAAAATCACTTTTCGCACTTGTATTAGTGTTGAAAAACCACTTTTCGCACTTGTGTTAGTGTTGAAAAACCACTTTTCGCACTTGTGTTGGTGCAGGAAACCACTTTTGCACTTGTATTAGTGTGGAAAAACCACTTTTCGCACTTGTGTTAGTGTTGAAAAACCACTTTTCGCACTTGTGTTAGTGTTGAAAAACCACTTCGCACTTGTGTTGGTGCAGGAAACCACTTTTGCACTTGTATTAGTGTGGAAAAAACACTTTTTGCACTTGTGATAGTGTTGAAAAACCACTTTTCGCACTTGTGTTAGTGTTGAAAAACCACTTTTCGCACTTCTGTTGGTATTGAAAAACCACTTTTCGCACTTGTGTTGGTGCAGGAAACCACTTTTGCACTTGTATTAGTGTGGAAAAACCACTTTTCGCACTTGTGTTAGTGTTGAAAAACCACTTTTCGCACTTGTGTTAGTGTTGAAAAACCACTTTTTGCACCTGTGTTAGTGTTGAAAAACCACTTTTCGCACTTGTGTTGGTGCAGGAATCCACTTTTGCACTTGTATTAGTGTGGAAAAACCACTTTTCGCACTTGTATTGGTGTTGAAAAACCACTTTTCGCACTTGTGTTAGTGTTGAAAAACCACTTTTCGCAATTGTGTTGGTGCAGGAAACCACTTTTGCACTTGTATTAGTGTGGAAAAAACACTTTTCGCACTTGTGTTAGTGTTGAAAAACCACTTTTCGCACTTGTGTTAGTGTTGAAAAACCACTTTTCGCACTTGTGTTAGTGTTGAAAAACCACTTTTCGTACTTGTGTTGGTGCAGGAAACCACTTTTGCACTTGTATTAGTGTGGAAAAAACACTTTTCGCACTTGTGTTAATGTTGAAAAACCACTTTTCGCACTTGTGTTAGTTTTGAAAAACCACTTTTCGCACTTGTGTTGGTGCAGGAAACCACTTTTGCACTTGTATTAGTGTGGAAAAACCACTTTTCGCACTTGTGTTAGTGTTGAAAAACCACTTTTCGCACTTGTGTTAGTGTTGAAAAACCACTTTTCGCACTTGTGTTAGTGTTGAAAAACCATTTTCGCACTTGTGTTGGTGCAGGAAACCACTTTTGCACTTGTATTAGTGTGGAAAAAACACTTTTTGCACTTGTGATAGTGTTGAAAAACCACTTTTCGCACTTGTGTTAGTGTTGAAAAACCACTTTTCGCACTTGTGTTAGTGTTGAAAAACCACTTTTCGCACTTGTGTTGGTGCAGGAAACCACTTTTGCACTTGTATTAGTGTGGAAAAACCACTTTTCGCACTTGTGTTAGTGTTGAAAAACCACTTTTCGCACTTGTGTTAGTGTTGAAAAACCACTTTTCGCACTTGTGTTAGTGTTGAGAAACCACTTTTCGCACTTGTGTTGGTGCAGGAAACCACTTTTGCACTTGTATTAGTGTGGAAAAAACACTTTTCGCACTTGTGTTAGTGTTGAAAAACCACTTTTCGCACTTGTGTTAGTGTTGAAAAACCACTTTTCGCACTTGTGTTGGTGCAGGAAAGCACTTTTGCACTTGTATTAGTGTGGAAAACCACTTTTCGCACTTGTGTTGGTGTTGAAAAACCACTTTTCGCACTTGTGTTAGTGTTGAAAAACCACTTTTCGCACTTGTGTTAGTGTTGAAAAACCACTTTTCGCACTTGTGTTAGTGTTGAAAAACCACTTTTCGCACTTTTGTTGGTGCAGGAAACCACTTTTGCACTTGTATTAGTGTGGAAAAACCACTTTTCGCACTTGTGTTAGTGTTGAAAAAACCCTTTTCGCACTTGTGTTAGTGTTGAAAAACCACTTTTCGCACTTGTGTTAGTGTTGAAAAACCACTTTTCGCACTTGTGTTGGTGCAGGAAACCACGTTTGCACTTGTATCAGTGTGGAAAAAACACTTTTCGCACTTGTGTTAGTGTTGAAAAACCACTTTTCGCACTTGTGTTCGTGTTGAAAAACCACTTTTCGCACTTGTGTTGGTGTTGAAAAACCACTTTTCGCACTTGTGTTGGTGCAGGAAACCACTTTTGCACTTGTATTAGTGTGGAAAAACCACTTTTCGCACTTGTGTTAGTGTTGAAAAACCACTTTTCGCACTTGTGTTAGTGTTGAAAAACCACTTTTCGCATCTGTGTTAGTGTTGAAAAACCACTTTTCGCACTTGTGTTGGTGCAGGAAACCACTTTTGCACTTGTATTAGTGTGGAAAAACCACTTTTCGCACTTGTGTTAGTGTTGAAAAACCACTTTTCGCACTTGTGTTAGTGTTGAAAAACCACTTTTCGCACTTGTGTTAGTGTTGAAAAACCACTTTTCGCACTTGTGTTAGTGTTGAAAAACCACTTTTCGCACTTGTGTTAGTGTTGAAAAACCACTTTTCGCACTTGTGTTGGTGCAGGAAACCACGTTTGCACTTGTATTAGTGTGGAAAAAACACTTTTCGCACTTGTGTTAGTGTTGAAAAAACATTTTCGCATTGTGTTGGTGCAGGAAACCACGTTTGCACTTGTATCAGTGTGAAAAAAACACTTTTCGCACTTGTGTTAGTGTTGAAAAAACACTTTTCGCACTTGTGTTAGTGTTGAAAAACCACTTTTCGCACTTGTGTTAGTGTTGAAAAACCACTTTTCGCACTTGTGTTGGTGTTGAAAAACCACTTTTCGCACTTGTGTTGGTGCAGGAAACCACTTTTGCACTTGTATTAGTGTGGAAAAACCACTTTTCGCGCTTGTGTTAGTGTTGAAAAACCACTTTTCGCACTTGTGTTAGTGTTGAAAAACCACTTTTCGCACCTGTGTTAGTGTTGAAAAACCACTTTTCGCACTTGTGTTGGTGCAGGAAACCACTTTTGCACTTGTATTAGTGTGAAAAAAATACTTTTCGCACTTGTGTTAGTGTTGAAAAACCACTTTTCGCACTTGTGTTAGTGTTGAAAAACCACTTTTCGCACTTGTGTTAGTGTTGAAAAACCACTTTTCGCACTTGTGTTGGTGCAGGAAACCACTTTTGCACTTGTATTAGTGTGGAAAAAACACTTTTCGCACTTGTGTTTGTGTTGAAAAACCACTTTTCGCACTTGTGTTAGTGTTGAAAAACCACTTTTCGCACTTGTATTAGTGTTGAAAAACCACTTTTCGCACTTGTGTTGGTGTTGAAAAACCACTTTTCGCACTTGTGTTGGTGCAGGAAACCACTTTTGCACTTGTATTAGTGTGGAAAAACCACTTTTCGCACTTGTGATAGTGTTGAAAAACCACTTTTCGCACTTGTGTTAGTGTTGAAAAACCACTTTTCGCACTTGTGTTAGTGTTGAAAAACCACTTTTCGCACTTGTGTTAGTGTTGAAAAACCACTTTTCGCACTTGTGTTAGTGTTGAAAAAACCCTTTTCGCACTTGTGTTAGTGTTGAAAAACCACTTTTCGCACTTGTGTTAGTGTTGAAAAACCACTTTTCGCACTTGTGTTGGTGCAGGAAACCACGTTTGCACTTGTATCAGTGTGGAAAAAACACTTTTCGCACTTGTGTTAGTGTTGAAAAACCACTTTTCGCACTTGTGTTCGTGTTGAAAAACCACTTTTCGCACTTGTGTTAGTGTTGAAAAAACCCTTTTCGCACTTGTGTTAGTGTTGAAAAACCACTTTTCGCACTTGTGTTAGTGTTGAAAAACCACTTTTCGCACTTGTGTTGGTGCAGGAAACCACGTTTGCACTTGTATCAGTGTGGAAAAAACACTTTTCGCACTTGTGTTAGTGTTGAAAAACCACTTTTCGCACTTGTGTTCGTGTTGAAAAACCACTTTTCGCACTTGTGTTGGTGTTGAAAAACCACTTTTCGCACTTGTGTTGGTGCAGGAAACCACTTTTGCACTTGTATTAGTGTGGAAAAACCACTTTCCGCACTTGTGTTAGTGTTGAAAAACCACTTTTCGCACTTGTGTTAGTGTTGAAAAACCACTTTTCGCATCTGTGTTAGTGTTGAAAAACCACTTTTCGCACTTGTGTTGGTGCAGGAAACCACTTTTGCACTTGTATTAGTGTGGAAAAACCACTTTTCGCACTTGTGTTAGTGTTGAAAAACCACTTTTCGCACTTCTGTTAGTGTTGAAAAACCACTTTTCGCACTTGTGTTAGTGTTGAAAAACCACTTTTCGCACTTGTGTTAGTGTTGAAAAACCACTTTTCGCACTTGTGTTAGTGTTGAAAAACCACTTTTCGCACTTGTGTTGGTGCAGGAAACCACGTTTGCACTTGTATTAGTGTGGAAAAAACACTTTTCGCACTTGTGTTAGTGTTGAAAAAACACTTTTCGCACTTGTGTTAGTGTTGAAAAATCACTTTTCGCACTTGTGTTGGTGCAGGAAACCACTTTTGCACTTGTATTAGTGTGGAAAAACCACTTTTCGCACTTGTGTTAGTGTTGAAAAACCACTTTTCGCACTTGTGTTAGTGTTGAAAAACCACTTTTCGCACTTGTGTTAGTGTTGAAAAACCACTTTTCGTACTTGTGTTGGTGCAGGAAACCACTTTTGCACTTGTATTAGTGTGGAAAAAACACTTTTCGCACTTGTGTTAATGTTGAAAAACCACTTTTCGCACTTGTGTTAGTTTTGAAAAACCACTTTTCGCACTTGTGTTGGTGCAGGAAACCACTTTTGCACTTGTATTAGTGTGGAAAAACCACTTTTCGCACTTGTGTTAGTGTTGAAAAACCACTTTTCGCACTTGTGTTAGTGTTGAAAAACCACTTTTCGCACTTGTGTTAGTGTTGAAAAACCATTTTCGCACTTGTGTTGGTGCAGGAAACCACTTTTGCACTTGTATTAGTGTGGAAAAAACACTTTTTGCACTTGTGATAGTGTTGAAAAACCACTTTTCGCACTTGTGTTAGTGTTGAAAAACCACTTTTCGCACTTGTGTTAGTGTTGAAAAACCACTTTTCGCACTTGTGTTGGTGCAGGAAACCACTTTTGCACTTGTATTAGTGTGGAAAAACCACTTTTCGCACTTGTGTTAGTGTTGAAAAACCACTTTTCGCACTTGTGTTAGTGTTGAAAAACCACTTTTCGCACTTGTGTTAGTGTTGAGAAACCACTTTTCGCACTTGTGTTGGTGCAGGAAACCACTTTTGCACTTGTATTAGTGTGGAAAAAACACTTTTCGCACTTGTGTTAGTGTTGAAAAACCACTTTTCGCACTTGTGTTAGTGTTGAAAAACCACTTTTCGCACTTGTGTTGGTGCAGGAAAGCACTTTTGCACTTGTATTAGTGTGGAAAACCACTTTTCGCACTTGTGTTGGTGTTGAAAAACCACTTTTCGCACTTGTGTTAGTGTTGAAAAACCACTTTTCGCACTTGTGTTAGTGTTGAAAAACCACTTTTCGCACTTGTGTTAGTGTTGAAAAACCACTTTTCGCACTTTTGTTGGTGCAGGAAACCACTTTTGCACTTGTATTAGTGTGGAAAAACCACTTTTCGCAATTGTGTTAGTGTTGAAAAAACCCTTTTCGCACTTGTGTTAGTGTTGAAAAACCACTTTTCGCACTTGTGTTAGTGTTGAAAAACCACTTTTCGCACTTGTGTTGGTGCAGGAAACCACGTTTGCACTTGTATCAGTGTGGAAAAAACACTTTTCGCACTTGTGTTAGTGTTGAAAAACCACTTTTCGCACTTGTGTTCGTGTTGAAAAACCACTTTTCGCACTTGTGTTGGTGTTGAAAAACCACTTTTCGCACTTGTGTTGGTGCAGGAAACCACTTTTGCACTTGTATTAGTGTGGAAAAACCACTTTTCGCACTTGTGTTAGTGTTGAAAAACCACTTTTCGCACTTGTGTTAGTGTTGAAAAACCACTTTTCGCATCTGTGTTAGTGTTGAAAAACCACTTTTCGCACTTGTGTTGGTGCAGGAAACCACTTTTGCACTTGTATTAGTGTGGAAAAACCACTTTTCGCACTTGTGTTAGTGTTGAAAAACCACTTTTCGCACTTGTGTTAGTGTTGAAAAACCACTTTTCGCACTTGTGTTAGTGTTGAAAAACCACTTTTCGCACTTGTGTTAGTGTTGAAAAACCAATTTTCGCACTTGTGTTAGTGTTGAAAAACCACTTTTCGCACTTGTGTTGGTGCAGGAAACCAAGTTTGCACTTGTATTAGTGTGGAAAAAACACGTTTCGCACTTGTGTTAGTGTTGAAAAAACATTTTCGCATTGTGTTGGTGCAGGAAACCACGTTTGCACTTGTATCAGTGTGAAAAAAACACTTTTCGCACTTGTGTTAGTGTTGAAAAAACACTTTTCGCACTTGTGTTAGTGTTGAAAAACCACTTTTCGCACTTGTGTTAGTGTTGAAAAACCACTTTTCGCACTTGTGTTGGTGTTGAAAAACCACTTTTCGCACTTGTGTTGGTGCAGGAAACCACTTTTGCACTTGTATTAGTGTGGAAAAACCACTTTTCGCGCTTGTGTTAGTGTTGAAAAACCACTTTTCGCACTTGTGTTAGTGTTGAAAAACCACTTTTCGCACCTGTGTTAGTGTTGAAAAACCACTTTTCGCACTTGTGTTGGTGCAGGAAACCACTTTTGCACTTGTATTAGTGTGAAAAAAATACTTTTCGCACTTGTGTTAGTGTTGAAAAACCACTTTTCGCACTTGTGTTAGTGTTGAAAAACCACTTTTCGCACTTGTGTTAGTGTTGAAAAACCACTTTTCGCACTTGTGTTGGTGCAGGAAACCACTTTTGCACTTGTATTAGTGTGGAAAAAACACTTTTCGCACTTGTGTTTGTGTTGAAAAACCACTTTTCGCACTTGTGTTAGTGTTGAAAAACCACTTTTCGCACTTGTATTAGTGTTGAAAAACCACTTTTCGCACTTGTGTTGGTGTTGAAAAACCACTTTTCGCACTTGTGTTGGTGCAGGAAACCACTTTTGCACTTGTATTAGTGTGGAAAAACCACTTTTCGCACTTGTGATAGTGTTGAAAAACCACTTTTCGCACTTGTGTTAGTGTTGAAAAACCACTTTTCGCACTTGTGTTAGTGTTGAAAAACCACTTTTCGCACTTGTGTTGGTGCAGGAAACCACTTTTGCACTTGTATTAGTGTGGAAAAACCACTTTTCGCACTTGTGTTAGTGTTGAAAAACCACTTTTCGCACTTGTGTTAGTGTTGAAAAACCACTTTTCGCACTTGTGTTAGTGTTGAAAAAACCCTTTTCGCACTTGTGTTAGTGTTGAAAAACCACTTTTCGCACTTGTGTTAGTGTTGAAAAACCACTTTTCGCACTTGTGTTGGTGCAGGAAACCACGTTTGCACTTGTATCAGTGTGGAAAAAACACTTTTCGCACTTGTGTTAGTGTTGAAAAACCACTTTTCGCACTTGTGTTCGTGTTGAAAAACCACTTTTCGCACTTGTGTTAGTGTTGAAAAAACCCTTTTCGCACTTGTGTTAGTGTTGAAAAACCACTTTTCGCACTTGTGTTAGTGTTGAAAAACCACTTTTCGCACTTGTGTTGGTGCAGGAAACCACGTTTGCACTTGTATCAGTGTGGAAAAAACACTTTTCGCACTTGTGTTAGTGTTGAAAAACCACTTTTCGCACTTGTGTTCGTGTTGAAAAACCACTTTTCGCACTTGTGTTGGTGTTGAAAAACCACTTTTCGCACTTGTGTTGGTGCAGGAAACCACTTTTGCACTTGTATTAGTGTGGAAAAACCACTTTCCGCACTTGTGTTAGTGTTGAAAAACCACTTTTCGCACTTGTGTTAGTGTTGAAAAACCACTTTTCGCATCTGTGTTAGTGTTGAAAAACCACTTTTCGCACTTGTGTTGGTGCAGGAAACCACTTTTGCACTTGTATTAGTGTGGAAAAACCACTTTTCGCACTTGTGTTAGTGTTGAAAAACCACTTTTCGCACTTGTGTTAGTGTTGAAAAACCACTTTTCGCACTTGTGTTAGTGTTGAAAAACCACTTTTCGCACTTGTGTTAGTGTTGAAAAACCACTTTTCGCACTTGTGTTAGTGTTGAAAAACCACTTTTCGCACTTGTGTTGGTGCAGGAAACCACGTTTGCACTTGTATTAGTGTGGAAAAAACACTTTTCGCACTTGTGTTAGTGTTGAAAAAACACTTTTCGCACTTGTGTTGGTGCAGGAAACCACGTTTGCACTTGTATCAGTGTGAAAAAAACACTTTTCGCACTTGTGTTAGTGTTGAAAAAACACTTTTCGCACTTGTGTTAGTGTTGAAAAACCACTTTTCGCACTTGTGTTAGTGTTGAAAAACCACTTTTCGCACTTGTGTTGGTGTTGAAAAACCACTTTTCGCACTTGTGTTGGTGCAGGAAACCACTTTTGCACTTGTATTAGTGTGGAAAAACCACTTTTCGCGCTTGTGTTAGTGTTGAAAAACCACTTTTCGCACTTGTGTTAGTGTTGAAAAACCACTTTTCGCACCTGTGTTAGTGTTGAAAAACCACTTTTCGCACTTGTGTTGGTGCAGGAAACCACTTTTGCACTTGTATTAGTGTGGAAAAAATACTTTTCGCACTTGTGTTAGTGTTGAAAAACCACTTTTCGCACTGGTGTTAGTGTTGAAAAACCACTTTTCGCACTTGTGTTAGTGTTGAAAAACCACTTTTCGCACTTGTGTTAGTGTTGAAAAACCACTTTTCGCACTTGTGTTGGTGCAGGAAACCACTTTTGCACTTGTATTAGTGTGGAAAAAACACTTTTCACACTTGTGTTAGTGTTGAAAAACCACTTTTCGCAGTTGTGTTCGTGTTGAAAAACCACTTTTCGCACTTGTGTTGGTGCAGGAAACCACTTTTGCACTTGTATTAGTGTGGAAAAAACACTTTTTGCACTTGTGATAGTGTTGAAAAACCACTTTTCGCACTTGTGTTAGTGTTGAAAAACCACTTTTCGCACTTGTGTTAGTGTTGAAAAACCACTTTTCACACTTGTGTTGGTGCAGGAAACCACTTTTGCACTTGTATTAGTGTGGAAAAACCACTTTTCGCACTTGTGTTAGTGTTGAAAAACCACTTTTCGCACTTGTGTTAGTGTTGAAAAACCACTTTTCGCACTTGTGTTAGTGTTGAGAAACCACTTTTCGCACTTGTGTTGGTGCAGGAAACCACTTTTGCACTTGTATTAGTGTGGAAAAAACACTTTTCGCACTTGTGTTAGTGTTGAAAAACCACTTTTCGCACTTGTGTTAGTGTTGAAAAACCACTTTTCGCACTTGTGTTGGTGCAGGAAAGCACTTTTGCACTTGTATTAGTGTGGAAAACCACTTTTCGCACTTGTGTTGGTGTTGAAAAACCACTTTTCGCACTTGTGTTAGTGTTGAAAAACCACTTTTCGCACTTGTGTTAGTGTTGAAAAACCACTTTTCGCACTTGTGTTAGTGTTGAAAAACCACTTTTCGCACTTTTGTTGGTGCAGGAAACCACTTTTGCACTTGTATTAGTGTGGAAAAACCACTTTTCGCACTTGTGCTAGTGTTGAAAAAACCCTTTTCGCACTTGTGTTAGTGTTGAAAAACCACTTTTCGCACTTGTGTTAGTGTTGAAAAACCAATTTTCGCACTTGTGTTGGTGCAGGAAACCACTTTTGCACTTGTATTAGTGTGGAAAAACCACTTTTCGCACTTGTGTTAGTGTTGAAAAACCACTTTTCGCACTTGTGTTAGTGTTGAAAAACCACTTTTCGCACTTGTGTTAGTGTTGAAAAACCACTTTTCGCACTTGTGTTAGTGTTGAAAAACCAATTTTCGCACTTGTGTTGGTGCAGGAAACCACTTTTGCACTTGTATTAGTGTGGAAAAACCACTTTTCGCACTTGTGTTAGTGTTGAAAAACCACTTTTCGCACTTGTGTTAGTGTTGAAAAACCACTTTTCGCACTTGTGTTAGTGTTGAAAAACCACTTTTCGCACTTGTGTTAGTGTTGAAAAACCACTTTTCGCACTTGTGTTAGTGTTGAAAAACCAATTTTCGCACTTGTGTTAGTGTTGAAAAACCACTTTTCGCACTTGTGTTGGTGCAGGAAACCAAGTTTGCACTTGTATTAGTGTGGAAAAAACACTTTTCGCACTTGTGTTAGTGTTGAAAAAACATTTTCGCATTGTGTTGGTGCAGGAAACCACGTTTGCACTTGTATCAGTGTGAAAAAAACACTTTTCGCACTTGTGTTAGTGTTGAAAAAACACTTTTCGCACTTGTGTTAGTGTTGAAAAACCACTTTTCGCACTTGTGTTAGTGTTGAACAACCACTTTTCGCACTTGTGTTGGTGTTGAAAAACCACTTTTCGCACTTGTGTTGGTGCAGGAAACCACTTTTGCACTTGTATTAGTGTGGAAAAACCACTTTTCGCGCTTGTGTTAGTGTTGAAAAACCACTTTTCGCACTTGTGTTAGTGTTGAAAAACCACTTTTCGCACCTGTGTTAGTGTTGAAAAACCACTTTTCGCACTTGTGTTGGTGCAGGAAACCACTTTTGCACTTGTATTAGTGTGAAAAAAATACTTTTCGCACTTGTGTTAGTGTTGAAAAACCACTTTTCGCACTTGTGTTAGTGTTGAAAAACCACTTTTCGCACTTGTGTTAGTGTTGAAAAACCACTTTTCGCACTTGTGTTGGTGCAGGAAACCACTTTTGCACTTGTATTAGTGTGGAAAAAACACTTTTCGCACTTGTGTTTGTGTTGAAAAACCACTTTTCGCACTTGTGTTAGTGTTGAAAAACCACTTTTCGCACTTGTATTAGTGTTGAAAAACCACTTTTCGCACTTGTGTTGGTGTTGAAAAACCACTTTTCGCACTTGTGTTGGTGCAGGAAACCACTTTTGCACTTGTATTAGTGTGGAAAAACCACTTTTCGCACTTGTGATAGTGTTGAAAAACCACTTTTCGCACTTGTGTTAGTGTTGAAAAACCACTTTTCGCACTTGTGTTAGTGTTGAAAAACCACTTTTCGCACTTGTGTTGGTGCAGGAAACCACTTTTGCACTTGTATTAGTGTGGAAAAACCACTTTTCGCACTTGTGTTAGTGTTGAAAAACCACTTTTCGCACTTGTGTTAGTGTTGAAAAACCACTTTTCGCACTTGTGTTAGTGTTGAAAAAACCCTTTTCGCACTTGTGTTAGTGTTGAAAAACCACTTTTCGCACTTGTGTTAGTGTTGAAAAACCACTTTTCGCACTTGTGTTGGTGCAGGAAACCACGTTTGCACTTGTATCAGTGTGGAAAAAACACTTTTCGCACTTGTGTTAGTGTTGAAAAACCACTTTTCGCACTTGTGTTCGTGTTGAAAAACCACTTTTCGCACTTGTGTTAGTGTTGAAAAAACCCTTTTCGCACTTGTGTTAGTGTTGAAAAACCACTTTTCGCACTTGTGTTAGTGTTGAAAAACCACTTTTCGCACTTGTGTTGGTGCAGGAAACCACGTTTGCACTTGTATCAGTGTGGAAAAAACACTTTTCGCACTTGTGTTAGTGTTGAAAAACCACTTTTCGCACTTGTGTTCGTGTTGAAAAACCACTTTTCGCACTTGTGTTGGTGTTGAAAAACCACTTTTCGCACTTGTGTTGGTGCAGGAAACCACTTTTGCACTTGTATTAGTGTGGAAAAACCACTTTCCGCACTTGTGTTAGTGTTGAAAAACCACTTTTCGCACTTGTGTTAGTGTTGAAAAACCACTTTTCGCATCTGTGTTAGTGTTGAAAAACCACTTTTCGCACTTGTGTTGGTGCAGGAAACCACTTTTGCACTTGTATTAGTGTGGAAAAACCACTTTTCGCACTTGTGTTAGTGTTGAAAAACCACTTTTCGCACTTGTGTTAGTGTTGAAAAACCACTTTTCGCACTTGTGTTAGTGTTGAAAAACCACTTTTCGCACTTGTGTTAGTGTTGAAAAACCACTTTTCGCACTTGTGTTAGTGTTGAAAAACCACTTTTCGCACTTGTGTTGGTGCAGGAAACCACGTTTGCACTTGTATTAGTGTGGAAAAAACACTTTTCGCACTTGTGTTAGTGTTGAAAAAACACTTTTCGCACTTGTGTTGGTGCAGGAAACCACGTTTGCACTTGTATCAGTGTGAAAAAAACACTTTTCGCACTTGTGTTAGTGTTGAAAAAACACTTTTCGCACTTGTGTTAGTGTTGAAAAACCACTTTTCGCACTTGTGTTAGTGTTGAAAAACCACTTTTCGCACTTGTGTTGGTGTTGAAAAACCACTTTTCGCACTTGTGTTGGTGCAGGAAACCACTTTTGCACTTGTATTAGTGTGGAAAAACCACTTTTCGCGCTTGTGTTAGTGTTGAAAAACCACTTTTCGCACTTGTGTTAGTGTTGAAAAACCACTTTTCGCACCTGTGTTAGTGTTGAAAAACCACTTTTCGCACTTGTGTTGGTGCAGGAAACCACTTTTGCACTTGTATTAGTGTGGAAAAAATACTTTTCGCACTTGTGTTAGTGTTGAAAAACCACTTTTCGCACTGGTGTTAGTGTTGAAAACCACTTTCGCACTTGTGTTAGTGTTGAAAAACCACTTTTCGCACTTGTGTTAGTGTTGAAAAACCACTTTTCGCACTTGTGTTGGTGCAGGAAACCACTTTTGCACTTGTATTAGTGTGGAAAAAACACTTTTCACACTTGTGTTAGTGTTGAAAAACCACTTTTCGCAGTTGTGTTCGTGTTGAAAAACCACTTTTCGCACTTGTGTTGGTGCAGGAAACCACTTTTGCACTTGTATTAGTGTGGAAAAAACACTTTTTGCACTTGTGATAGTGTTGAAAAACCACTTTTCGCACTTGTGTTAGTGTTGAAAAAACCACTTTTCGCACTTGTGTTAGTGTTGAAAAACCACTTTTCACACTTGTGTTGGTGCAGGAAACCACTTTTGCACTTGTATTAGTGTGGAAAAACCACTTTTCGCACTTGTGTTAGTGTTGAAAAACCACTTTTCGCACTTGTGTTAGTGTTGAAAAACCACTTTTCGCACTTGTGTTAGTGTTGAGAAACCACTTTTCGCACTTGTGTTGGTGCAGGAAACCACTTTTGCACTTGTATTAGTGTGGAAAAAACACTTTTCGCACTTGTGTTAGTGTTGAAAAACCACTTTTCGCACTTGTGTTAGTGTTGAAAAAACCACTTTTCGCACTTGTGTTGGTGCAGGAAAGCACTTTTGCACTTGTATTAGTGTGGAAAACCACTTTTCGCACTTGTGTTGGTGTTGAAAAACCACTTTTCGCACTTGTGTTAGTGTTGAAAAACCACTTTTCGCACTTGTGTTAGTGTTGAAAAACCACTTTTCGCACTTGTGTTAGTGTTGAAAAACCACTTTTCGCACTTTTGTTGGTGCAGGAAACCACTTTTGCACTTGTATTAGTGTGGAAAAACCACTTTTCGCACTTGTGCTAGTGTTGAAAAAACCCTTTTCGCACTTGTGTTAGTGTTGAAAAACCACTTTTCGCACTTGTGTTAGTGTTGAAAAACCACTTTTCGCACTTGTGTTGGTGCAGGAAACCACGTTTGCACTTGTATCAGTGTGGAAAAAACACTTTTCGCACTTGTGTTAGTGTTGTTGAAAAACCACTTTTCGCACTTGTGTTCGTGTTGAAAAACCACTTTTCGCACTTGTGTTGGTGTTGAAAAACCACTTTTCGCACTTGTGTGGTGCAGGAAACCACTTTTGCACTTGTATTAGTGTGGAAAAACCACTTTTCGCACTTGTGTTAGTGTTGAAAAACCACTTTTCGCACTTGTGTTAGTGTTGAAAAACCACTTTTCGCATCTGTGTTAGTGTTGAAAAACCACTTTTCGCACTTGTGTTGGTGCAGGAAACCACTTTTGCACTTGTATTAGTGTGGAAAAACCACTTTTCGCACTTGTGTTAGTGTTGAAAAACCACTTTTCGCACTTGTGTTAGTGTTGAAAAACCACTTTTCGCACTTGTGTTAGTGTTGAAAAACCACTTTTCGCACTTGTGTTAGTGTTGAAAAACCACTTTTCGCACTTGTGTTAGTGTTGAAAAACCACTTTTCGCACTTGTGTTGGTGCAGGAAACCAAGTTTGCACTTGTATTAGTGTGGAAAAAACACTTTTCGCACTTGTGTTAGTGTTGAAAAAAACATTTTCGCATTGTGTTGGTGCAGGAAACCACGTTTGCACTTGTATCAGTGTGAAAAAAACACTTTTCGCACTTGTGTTAGTGTTGAAAAAACACTTTTCGCACTTGTGTTAGTGTTGAAAAACCACTTTTCGCACTTGTGTTAGTGTTGAAAAACCACTTTTCGCACTTGTGTTGGTGTTGAAAAACCACTTTTCGCACTTGTGTTGGTGCAGGAAACCACTTTTGCACTTGTATTAGTGTGGAAAAACCACTTTTCGCGCTTGTGTTAGTGTTGAAAAACCACTTTTCGCACTTGTGTTAGTGTTGAAAAACCACTTTTCGCACCTGTGTTAGTGTTGAAAAACCACTTTTCGCACTTGTGTTGGTGCAGGAAACCACTTTTGCACTTGTATTAGTGTGAAAAAAATACTTTTCGCACTTGTGTTAGTGTTGAAAAACCACTTTTCGCACTTGTGTTAGTGTTGAAAAACCACTTTTCGCACTTGTGTTAGTGTTGAAAAACCACTTTTCGCACTTGTGTTGGTGCAGGAAACCACTTTTGCACTTGTATTAGTGTGGAAAAAACACTTTTCGCACTTGTGTTTGTGTTGAAAAACCACTTTTCGCACTTGTGTTAGTGTTGAAAAACCACTTTTCGCACTTGTATTAGTGTTGAAAAACCACTTTTCGCACTTGTGTTGGTGTTGAAAAACCACTTTTCGCACTTGTGTTGGTGCAGGAAACCACTTTTGCACTTGTATTAGTGTGGAAAAACCACTTTTCGCACTTGTGTTAGTGTTGAAAAACCACTTTTCGCACTTGTGTTAGTGTTGAAAAACCACTTTTCGCACTTGTGTTAGTGTTGAAAAAACCCTTTTCGCACTTGTGTTAGTGTTGAAAAACCACTTTTCGCACTTGTGTTAGTGTTGAAAAACCACTTTTCGCACTTGTGTTGGTGCAGGAAACCACGTTTGCACTTGTATCAGTGTGGAAAAAACACTTTTCGCACTTGTGTTAGTGTTGAAAAACCACTTTTCGCACTTGTGTTCGTGTTGAAAAACCACTTTTCGCACTTGTGTTAGTGTTGAAAAAACCCTTTTCGCACTTGTGTTAGTGTTGAAAAACCACTTTTCGCACTTGTGTTAGTGTTGAAAAACCACTTTTCGCACTTGTGTTGGTGCAGGAAACCACGTTTGCACTTGTATCAGTGTGGAAAAAAACACTTTTCGCACTTGTGTTAGTGTTGAAAAACCACTTTTCGCACTTGTGTTCGTGTTGAAAAACCACTTTTCGCACTTGTGTTGGTGTTGAAAAACCACTTTTCGCACTTGTGTTGGTGCAGGAAACCACTTTTGCACTTGTATTAGTGTGGAAAAACCACTTTCCGCACTTGTGTTAGTGTTGAAAAACCACTTTTCGCACTTGTGTTAGTGTTGAAAAACCACTTTTCGCATCTGTGTTAGTGTTGAAAAACCACTTTTCGCACTTGTGTTGGTGCAGGAAACCACTTTTGCACTTGTATTAGTGTGGAAAAACCACTTTTCGCACTTGTGTTAGTGTGAAAAACCACTTTTCGCACTTGTGTTAGTGTTGAAAAACCACTTTTCGCACTTGTGTTAGTGTTGAAAAACCACTTTTCGCACTTGTGTTAGTGTTGAAAAACCACTTTTCGCACTTGTGTTAGTGTTGAAAAACCACTTTTCGCACTTGTGTTGGTGCAGGAAACCACGTTTGCACTTGTATTAGTGTGGAAAAAACACTTTTCGCACTTGTGTTAGTGTTGAAAAAACACTTTTCGCACTTGTGTTGGTGCAGGAAACCACGTTTGCACTTGTATCAGTGTGAAAAAAACACTTTTCGCACTTGTGTTAGTGTTGAAAAAACACTTTTCGCACTTGTGTTAGTGTTGAAAAACCACTTTTCGCACTTGTGTTAGTGTTGAAAAACCACTTTTCGCACTTGTGTTGGTGTTGAAAAACCACTTTTCGCACTTGTGTTGGTGCAGGAAACCACTTTTGCACTTGTATTAGTGTGGAAAAACCACTTTTCGCGCTTGTGTTAGTGTTGAAAAACCACTTTTCGCACTTGTGTTAGTGTTGAAAAACCACTTTTCGCACCTGTGTTAGTGTTGAAAAACCACTTTTCGCACTTGTGTTGGTGCAGGAAACCACTTTTGCACTTGTATTAGTGTGGAAAAAATACTTTTCGCACTTGTGTTAGTGTTGAAAAACCACTTTTCGCACTGGTGTTAGTGTTGAAAAACCACTTTTCGCACTTGTGTTAGTGTTGAAAAACCACTTTTCGCACTTGTGTTAGTGTTGAAAAACCACTTTTCGCACTTGTGTTGGTGCAGGAAACCACTTTTGCACTTGTATTAGTGTGGAAAAAACACTTTTCGCACTTGTGTTTGTGTTGAAAAACCACTTTTCGCACTTGTGTTAGTGTTGAAAAACCACTTTTCGCACTTGTATTAGTGTTGAAAAACCACTTTTCGCACTTGTGTTGGTGTTGAAAAACCACTTTTCGCACTTGTGTTGGTGCAGGAAACCACTTTTGCACTTGTATTAGTGTGGAAAAACCACTTTTCGCACTTGTGATAGTGTTGAAAAACCACTTTTCGCACTTGTGTTAGTGTTGAAAAACCACTTTTCGCACTTGTGTTAGTGTTGAAAAACCACTTTTCGCACTTGTGTTGGTGCAGGAAACCACTTTTGCACTTGTATTAGTGTGGAAAAACCACTTTTCGCACTTGTGTTAGTGTTGAAAAACCACTTTTCGCACTTGTGTTAGTGTTGAAAACCACTTTTCGCACTTGTGTTAGTGTTGAAAAAACCCTTTTCGCACTTGTGTTAGTGTTGAAAAACCACTTTTCGCACTTGTGTTAGTGTTGAAAAACCACTTTTCGCACTTGTGTTGGTGCAGGAAACCACGTTTGCACTTGTATCAGTGTGGAAAAAACACTTTTCGCACTTGTGTTAGTGTTGAAAAAACACTTTTCGCACTTGTGTTCGTGTTGAAAAACCACTTTTCGCACTTGTGTTAGTGTTGAAAAAACCCTTTTCGCACTTGTGTTAGTGTTGAAAAACCACTTTTCGCACTTGTGTTAGTGTTGAAAAACCACTTTTCGCACTTGTGTTGGTGCAGGAAACCACGTTGCACTTGTATCAGTGTGGAAAAAACACTTTTCGCACTTGTGTTAGTGTTGAAAAACCACTTTTCGCACTTGTGTTCGTGTTGAAAACCACTTTTCGCACTTGTGTTGGTGTTGAAAAACCACTTTTCGCACTTGTGTTGGTGCAGGAAACCACTTTTGCACTTGTATTAGTGTGGAAAAACCACTTTCCGCACTTGTGTTAGTGTTGAAAAACCACTTTTCGCACTTGTGTTAGTGTTGAAAAACCACTTTTCGCATCTGTGTTAGTGTTGAAAAACCACTTTTCGCACTTGTGTTGGTGCAGGAAACCACTTTTGCACTTGTATTAGTGTGGAAAAACCACTTTTCGCACTTGTGTTAGTGTTGAAAAACCACTTTTCGCACTTGTGTTAGTGTTGAAAAACCACTTTTCGCACTTGTGTTAGTGTTGAAAAACCACTTTTCGCACTTGTGTTAGTGTTGAAAAACCACTTTTCGCACTTGTGTTAGTGTTGAAAAACCACTTTTCGCACTTGTGTTGGTGCAGGAAACCACGTTTGCACTTGTATTAGTGTGGAAAAAACACTTTTCGCACTTGTGTTAGTGTTGAAAAAACACTTTTCGCACTTGTGTTGGTGCAGGAAACCACGTTTGCACTTGTATCAGTGTGAAAAAAACACTTTTCGCACTTGTGTTAGTGTTGAAAAAACACTTTTCGCACTTGTGTTAGTGTTGAAAAACCACTTTTCGCACTTGTGTTAGTGTTGAAAAACCACTTTTCGCACTTGTGTTGGTGTTGAAAAACCACTTTTCGCACTTGTGTTGGTGCAGGAAACCACTTTTGCACTTGTATTAGTGTGGAAAAACCACTTTTCGCGCTTGTGTTAGTGTTGAAAAACCACTTTTCGCACTTGTGTTAGTGTTGAAAAACCACTTTTCGCACCTGTGTTAGTGTTGAAAAACCACTTTTCGCACTTGTGTTGGTGCAGGAAACCACTTTTGCACTTGTATTAGTGTGGAAAAAATACTTTTCGCACTTGTGTTAGTGTTGAAAAACCACTTTTCGCACTGGTGTTAGTGTTGAAAACCACTTTTCGCACTTGTGTTAGTGTTGAAAAACCACTTTTCGCACTTGTGTTAGTGTTGAAAAACCACTTTTCGCACTTGTGTTGGTGCAGGAAACCACTTTTGCACTTGTATTAGTGTGGAAAAAACACTTTTCGCACTTGTGTTTGTGTTGAAAAACCACTTTTCGCACTTGTGTTAGTGTTGAAAAACCACTTTTCGCACTTGTATTAGTGTTGAAAAACCACTTTTCGCACTTGTGTTGGTGTTGAAAAACCACTTTTCGCACTTGTGTTGGTGCAGGAAACCACTTTTGCACTTGTATTAGTGTGGAAAAACCACTTTTCGCACTTGTGATAGTGTTGAAAAACCACTTTTCGCACTTGTGTTAGTGTTGAAAAACCACTTTTCGCACTTGTGTTAGTGTTGAAAAACCACTTTTCGCACTTGTGTTGGTGCAGGAAACCACTTTTGCACTTGTATTAGTGTGGAAAAACCACTTTTCGCACTTGTGTTAGTGTTGAAAAACCACTTTTCGCACTTGTGTTAGTGTTGAAAAACCACTTTTCGCACTTGTGTTAGTGTTGAAAAAACCCTTTCGCACTTGTGTTAGTGTTGAAAAACCACTTTTCGCACTTGTGTTAGTGTTGAAAAACCACTTTTCGCACTTGTGTTGGTGCAGGAAACCACGTTTGCACTTGTATCAGTGTGGAAAAAACACTTTTCGCACTTGTGTTAGTGTTGAAAAACCACTTTTCGCACTTGTGTTCGTGTTGAAAAACCACTTTTCGCACTTGTGTTAGTGTTGAAAAAACCCTTTTCGCACTTGTGTTAGTGTTGAAAAACCACTTTTCGCACTTGTGTTAGTGTTGAAAAACCACTTTTCGCACTTGTGTTGGTGCAGGAAACCACGTTTGCACTTGTATCAGTGTGGAAAAAACACTTTTCGCACTTGTGTTAGTGTTGAAAAACCACTTTTCGCACTTGTGTTCGTGTTGAAAAACCACTTTTCGCACTTGTGTTGGTGTTGAAAAACCACTTTTCGCACTTGTGTTGGTGCAGGAAACCACTTTTGCACTTGTATTAGTGTGGAAAAACCACTTTCCGCACTTGTGTTAGTGTTGAAAAACCACTTTTCG